>NC_056728.1:965786217-965998717 GCF_019279795.1 Protopterus annectens
CCATTTTGAAATGGTCTGTTTTGAGATAGCCTTTCCTTGTGATCCTGCAGCATAGGATACAAAGAGCTGGTCAGATTTTCTGAAAGCCTTAGTCGTATCCAAGTAATAACGTAATTGCCTGTGAATGTCCAGAGAGTGTAGGAGCCTTTCCCCTTTGATCTCGGGGTTTGTATAGAAGGTGGGCAAATGAATGGTTTGGTTTAGGGCCACACTGGATACCACCTTTGGCATAAAGGAAGGGTTAGTTCGTAAAGCGACTCTGTCTTGATGAAAAAATTATGAAAGGCTCCACTGCCATTAGGGCCTGTAGCTCTGAGACTCTTCGTGCTGAAGTTATTGCTAGCAGCAGGGCAGTTTTCCATGATAGAAACTGTAAATCAGCTGTAAAAGCTTGTTCAAAGGGCGGTAGTGTAAGTTTTTCCAAAACAAAGTTGAGATCCCAAGTTGGTGTTGGTGCTCTCCAGGGCGGTCTTATGTTCTGTTCTTAGCCCCTATGAGGTACTGTTTTAGTAATGGATGTGAAAATATAGGAGGATCCGTGTTGTATTGAGCTGAAATAGCTGAGGCGTGGATCTTAATAGATGAAAAAGAAAGTCCTTTGTGCAAGATCTCAGTTAAATATTGTAGAATCTGAGGAATATTTCGGACAAGGGGATTCTGGCCTTTAGCCTGGTTCCAGGTGCAGAATCTTTTCCATTTGTCTGAATAGGTTTTCCTGGTGCTGTGCCTCCTGGCCTCCAGAATGACATCCATAATAGCTTTAGAGAGAAGTGTTGACTGGTTGTTTAGGTAATTTGCCATGCAGCCAGATTTAAAGTCTTTAGCTGGCTGTGTAGAATCTGATTGTTTTGCTGAATGAGCAGGTGAGGAACTTGAGTTAAAATCCATGATGGGCCTTGAGCCATGTTCCTTAGTATTGGATACCAGTGTTGTTGTGGCCAGTCTGGAGCAATGAGTATCATTTGTGGCCTCTCTAATCTGGCTTTCAGCAGCACCTTTGCCAGAAGAGGCAGCGGAGGAAAGGCATACACTGTTAATGTTTTCCAACTGAATGAGAAGGTGTCCACTTTCCAAGCTAGAGTGTGGTATGTCCTTGTGCAAAATTTCCGTAGTTGGTAGTTTTGGGGGGAGGCAAACAGATCTATGTCTGGGCTCCCCCATTTTTGAGTTATCATTGCGAATACATGTGGATCTAGTTTCCACTCGTGAGGATCTATGATGTTTCTGCTTAGATCATCTGCCAATGTGTTTTTCTTTCCTGGCAGGAATTGTGCTTGCAGTTGAACATGGTAGGTCAGTGCTGTGTTCCACAAGGTCATTGCTTGCCTGCATAGGGGGTAGGAATGTGTGGCCCCTTGCTTGTTTATGTACCACATTACTGTGGTGTTGTCCGTCTTTATTAGTAGTTGTCCTGGATGAAGGAGGTCCTTGAAAGCTGTTGGGGCATTTTGTATAGCTAGCATCTCTTTTTGATTGATATGTAGATGCTTTTGATCTGCAGACCATTTGCCCTGAATACACTGTCCCGCCATGTGTGCTCCCCAGGCATAATCCGATGCATCCGTTGTTATAGTTTGCCTGGCTGTGGGTAAGGTAAAAGGCTGACCCTTGTTGAGGTGACATGCCTGAGCCCACCATAGAAACTCCTGTTGAAGGCAGGGAATGAGTGGTATTATTGTTTCCAAGCTGTGGCTGTGTTGAGTCCATACACTTTTCAGGTACCATTGTAATTTCCTCATATGCAGTTTGGCATATGGTATTAGTAGTATGCAAGATGCCATGAATCCCAAGGCCTGCAGAATTTTTCTTGCAGGGAGTTGGGTCTTTGTTGCCATCATTTTGAAGTATTGAGTCAGTTGTCCTTGCTTGCCTGGCATGAGATAAGCCATCTGGGTCGTTGTATTTAAGCTGGCACCCAGGAATATTATGTCTTGTGAGGGCACTAGTTTTGACTTCGTTTTGTTTACTGTGCACCCTAGGCAACTTAACAGGTGTTTGACAAACGCCAGATGCTTTAAAAGAATGTCCTTGCTTTCTGCTTGAATAAGGCAGTCGTCCAGGTATGGATATATTTGAATTCCTCTTTGTCTGCAGTATGCAATTACTGGTGCCAGGCATTTTTTGAAGACCCTGGGCACAGTAGATAAGCCAAACGGCAGTGCAGAGAATTGGTAATGGGTTGAACCTGCTATAAATCGGAGGTATCTTCTGCAATTTTGTCTGATAGGGACATGCAGGTATGCCTCCTTGAGGTCCAAAGGTACTAGCCAAGCCTTCTTGCCCAGCATGGGAAGAAGTTGCTGTAGTGTTAACATCTTGAATTTAGGTACCTCGAGATGTGTTTAGAATTGAGAGGTCCAGAATTGGTCTCCAAGCTTTGTCCTTTCAGGGAACTAGAAAGAGTCTTGAGTAAAATCCTTGTCCTTGCTCCTGTGTAGGAACCTGTTGAATGGCTCTCGTGTCCATGAGAGCTGTAATTTGTTTTTGAGCCTCTGCCCATTGATTTGGTGGCAGGTTTGGCATTCCTTTTATCCTTGGTAAAGTGTGAAAGTGGAATCTGTATCCTTGAGATACAATATTTAGGACCCATTTGTCTTTTGTGATGATGCGCCAGTTGTCTGCAAAAAGAGTTAGGTTTCCTCCCAAGGGAGCTGCCAAGAGGGATTTGCTTGGCAGTCTGAGGGGTAAGTCATTGTGTTTGTCTTCTGGTAGTTTGAGACCCGTCTTCTCCTCCTTTTTGGGTTGGGGCACCCCATTGTCGAGGCTTGTAAGAGCCTTGTGACTGACCTCTGCCCCTTGGGCGTCTGTATTTGCCCCTCTGTGGTCTGTCAGAAGCTGGAAAGGACCAGTTTTTGGTTGGCCAATTTCTGCTGAAACGTGGGGGTTGAACCTGTAAATAATCCTTGACCGTTTGCATAGATTTTGCCTTATCCTCCATTTTCTTTAAAACCTCTTCTGCTTTTACACCAAATAAAACATCCTGCTGTAAAGGTGCATCCAATAACTTTGCTTTTACATGATCGGGTAAAGTTTGTTCTTTTAACCAAGCATGCCTACGTATGACAGACCCTGTCACTACTGCTCTACAAGAAGCTTCCAATGAATCAAATCCACATTGCAAAGTATGTTTTCCACTTGTTCAGCTGCATGCAACAAATCTTGCATTTCCTTGTAATCAGGCTGCCCTGTGTGTGTGATCATTTTTTGTTTTAATTGAGACATCAAATATTGTTGATATTTCAGCATGTGAAACTGGCAATTTAAGGCCCTCATAGCTAAAGTAGCTGAGGTATATATTTTCTTTCCCCATCTGTCTAGTGCTCTAGAATCCCTTTCAAAGGGTACAGGATTTTTAGCAATAGAGGCCTTAATCCCTTTGGGATCCGGGAAAATGGTTTCTGTGCGAGTCAGGGACTCTGTAGTGTCTGCTGGTTTGGCTGGTGCAGGAGGTAGTGAATCTGGGTTAAGGCAAGATTCTGAATAAACATCATCCACAATGTCTAACACTGGTTGAATAGCAAGTGGTCCGTGCTGGGGTAGTAAAAGGAACTCTCGGAGCCTTTTCTTAGAATCAGAGTAATCCTGGCCTTCCCAGTGGAAATGTTCCCTCATGGTATGTAAAGTTTCCCCAATAGAGTAGTCTTCTGGGGGAGATGCTGAAGGAATAGACTCTTCAGCATCAGAGTCTTCATAAGGGGGAAAATAATATTCCTGTTCCTCAGAAGAATCTGAGGAAATTGAAACCTGGTCAGAGGAAGCATAGTCCTCCTCCTGTCTAGGCCTTTTATCAGGAGGGGGATGGGAACCCCTGATTAGGGTAAATTAAGTCTTCAGCCATCTTAAGCATCGGTTTCTTAGGCATGGGGCCTTGTACTGGAGACTGCTGTACAGTCTTCTTTGCTTTTAAAGGAGTTTTTAGCTTTGCATAGGATTTAATAGTGAGTGTAGTCGGTCTGAAGACACCTTCTGCAACTGAAGGCGTTTCAACTGCACCGGAATCTCCTTCAGCCATGGAATCGGAAGGGCCTAAAGATAAAGGTTGTGGAGGCCTAGCAATCTCCTCTTGGGAATCGGATGCCGCTTGGGGTTCTTAATCAGCCGTCGTCAGGGGCTGCGTAGGCGCCTCACTGAAAACCGGAGAACCGGCGACTGGCCTAGCAGAGGCCTCGGAGTCTGGTTTGGGTCTCGGCTGCCTGTCCTTACCTTTGCGTTTTTTATGTATTCCGGTTGTCGGTTGCTCCGACGGCATGGTATAATTAAATTTCCTACCAAAATAATGTCGGGCGAAATCAAACCGACGTTTTATAGTTCGTTTGTTAAGCCAACCACAAAACCGACAACCTGTGACGTTGTGATCTGAGCCTAGGCAAGGAATACAATAAGAATGAAAGTCCTTATGAGGTATTTGCTTCCCACAAGAAATACAGTTAACTTTATCTGACATCGGACTGAGGCAAGAAAAGGTTCCCCAACGGGGTACTTAGATTTACTGAAGACTTTGGTCTGAAATTAGATTTGAAAATCTCAGGAGTCGGCTGACGGGCACTTGCGAACTGCTTTTGCTTCGGGCACCACGTGGCAAGAAAGACTGGGGAAAATGGCGTTGGATGCCTCTTATATACCCCTGGCGCACTGATGTCAGGGAACAAGCGACAGCAACCGACGCCGGACCAAGACTTTGAAACTCTGGCCAACTGCGGGACCACCTGACGGCAGGATAACCCAAGTGTGATGACTGCAGCAGTGTAACACGATGAACATCTTGCTTTTGAGCCTCTGCCCACTGATTTGGGGGTAGATCTGGCCAACCGTTTGGGTTGGTAAGGAGTAGAAGTGGAATCTGTGTCCTTGGGAAACTATTTAAAACCCATTTGTCCTGGGTAATGAGTTCCCAATTTTTTGCCTGAAGGGCAATCTTTCCCCCTAAAGGAACAGTCAGTTGAGCACGGCTTGGAAGGTTTAAAGTTAAGTCATTGAGACAGTTTACCATAGAGAGGAGTCTTACTACTCCCTGCTTTGGAAGTGGGAGCCCCCCACTGCTTAGTCTTGTGAGTACCTTGGGACTGCAGCCTGGGTGTTCTGCTGGTTCTGGGTTTGGAGTGAAAAGGCCTGGAAGAGGCAGGAAAGGACCAATTCTGAGAAGGCCAATGCCTACTAAATCTGGGAGGCTGTACTTGCACGAAATCATTAACAGTTTGCATAGATTTATATAAACAAAACCAGGAACCGGCACAATGAAGGTTGTCCAAAGTAGGAGACCAAAAACTGGTTGTAAATTAAACCAGAATTTATTGTATCCAACGAAAAAACACCAACGAACAACATCCAAATCTTTTAGTTAAACCATACAAACATTAAGCGCTTTCGTCTCCGCACGAGAGAGACGAAAGCGCTTAATGTTTGACAGCAGCCCTGCAAGATGCCTCTAATGAATCAAAACCACATTGGAAAGTATGTTTTCCAACTAGTTCAGCAGAATGCATTAAATCCTGTAAATCTTTATTTTCAGCACAGTCAGGAATCAACATCATTTTCTGTTTAAGTAATCCAATAATATGCTGCTGATAACATATGAAACTGGCAGTTTAAGGCCTTAATGGCCAAGGTTGCATAAGTGTATACCTTGTAACCAAAGGCAGGTACGGTTACTATAAAGGCCGTCTTCCCCAAATAGTTTGTTCGTCTTAAACTCTTCCAAAAACTCCACTTGAAAATTGTGTATAGCAATAACCATTTGCATCTGTTCCAGCAATAAATACCTATACTTATTATAACACCAACACAACAAATTACGACATAAAACTCTTAAAAAACGTTTGTGGATTTAGCGCTTTCGTCTCCCACTGGAGACCTCTTCAGAATCAATTAAATTAATTCCTTTAGTTCACTTTATATTGCAATCAATTGATTATAATAATGTAATTAAACAATCACATAAAATAATTAAGCAATCAAATAATCAAATAAATCCACTCTAGTAACTGCAAAAACAGGGCTGGCTATACCATAGTATAAATAATATTTTAGAAAGAAGCACATTCTTTGTACATTCCACATAAACAAATACTTTATACAAATCAATAAACTTTACTGTTGTTTGTCATATTCATTTCATAGTTGTAACAACAAAATACTGTTTCACATGTACACAAGAGAGAATATCTATGAATAATTAAGTGAATAAATAAAACAAGTAAATAAATAAATAAATATAACATGCATGACATATGGTAAAAATTAATTAAAAAAATATATAAATAAATATTTTGTAAATTGAAAAAATGTATATATATATATATATATATATATATATATATATATATATATGCTTGTATATGTATATTCTTCTAAAGCACTTGTTCACCTGCCTTTGGTTACAAGTGATAGTTGATTCGTGGACTATTGGTTTTTAAGTGTATACCTTCTTACCCCATCTATCCAGTGCCCCAGAATCTCTATCAGAGGGGGTAGGATTGTTGGCAATAGTAGCCTTAATGACCTTGGGTCCTTGTGAAATGGTCTCAGGATCTGCAGTACGATTTTTAAAGAGGAACTTGTGAGAGTCAAGAACCCTGTAATACCCATCAGGTTTTCTGGGAGCTGGAGGTAAAGAGTCAGGGGCCAGGCTAAATTCCGAGAAAGCATCAACAATGTCCAGTACAGGAGGGATAGCTAAAGGCCTGTGTTGGGGCAGGAGTAAGAAATCCCTAAGCCTCTTTTTGGAGTCAGAGTAAGCCTGGCTTTCCCAGGAAAAATGCTCCCTAAGAGTATGCAAGGTTTCATTACAAGAGAAATCCTCTGAAGGGGAAGCAGAGGGAATGGAGTCCTCTGCATCAGAATCCTCATAGGTAGATAAGGGTAAATCCTGGTCATCAAAGGAAACAGAAATTTCAGAGTCCTGATCAGAAGAATCAGAAGGAAAATCAGTCCTAGGTCTCTTAGAGGGGGAAGGGTGGCTTCCCCTGATTAGAGTAATAAGGTCTTCAGCCATTCTTATCATTTGTTTTTTAGGCACAGGAGCTTGACCATGCGGTCTGGGCGTCTGTTTTCTAGGCATGGATCAAGTTTTAGGCCTTGAAGAAGAAGAAGATGGCGTTGGTTTAATATGCAAGTCAGTAGGCCTGAATACACCCTCAGAAGCCGTAGCCTGCACAGAGGCTCCGGAACCATCCAAGGTACAGACATCCACAGGTTCCACAGTCGAAGAAGCATCGCGCGGCATTCCGGACTCAGAATGGGTCTCAGTAGAGGCCTGAGAATCTGAAGTAATGGGCATCAGTGGCTGCGAAAGCACCTCATTGAGTACCAGCGAACTGGCGACTAGCTTAGGAGAAGCGTCGTCGGCAGCTTTGGACCTATGCTGTCTGTCAATGTCTTTATCTTTGTGTTTTTTCGAAATGTCGGTAGTCGAGTGGCTTACCGAAGCCATTTCTGGATAACTGAACTGAGTACTAAAATATTTAGAAGCGTAAATAAACCGACGACGAATAGTTCGAGATTTGAATAAGGCACAAAACCGACAGTGAGGTACGTCGTGGTCCGGGCCTAAGCAAGGAATGCAGTACGTATGAAAATCTTTATGAGGTATCTGCTTTCCACAAGAAATACAATTGTTAACTTTTACTGACTTCGGTTCAGAGCAAGAAAAAGGTTCTCCAATGGGGTACTCAGCTTAGTTGAAGACTTTGGTTCTGAAACTCAAAAACAAAAATTTCAGGAGTCGGCCGACTGGCCCTTGCGGACTGCTTCTGCTTCGGGCACTGCACAGCAAGAAAGACTCATGTAATGGCATCGGCTGCATGCTTTATACCCCTGACTACCTGATGTCATGGAAGATGAGACAGCAACAGACGCAAGACCCAACACTTTGATAATCAGGCCGACTGAGGGCTACTGCAAGCAGATAACCCAAATGTGATGACTGGTTCATAGTTTCATACAACAATGAAACACAAAGATCATCAGAACCCTCTTCTGGCAGGGCCTGCAGTGTCAGGATATGGCTACATGCTTCCACAAACATGCGCCATATATGGCAAGTCAGTCAGTCCTCAAAAGCCAGTAAACAATGCCGAAAACCAAAAACCAAAAACCAAAAAAACAGGTAATCAGGTAATCCACAAGTAGTCAAGGTAGTCCCAAAGTAATGTCCTGAACGCAAGTTTATTTTCAGAAACACAAACGTTTTCGTTACTGTTAAGACAGTAACGTCTTCAGAGAATCTAACAAGAAAAACGCGCCAAGTATTTAAACTTGCAGTGGCGCCAATACATATACTCTACGTCACAATAATTCATAAAAAGCCATCCACTAAATATCGCTTAGCATACAAAATGTTTAAAAACTGAACTATAGTTAAAAAACAATTTTTAAATGTATTTAAAAAGTGTTTTTAAAATATTTTGAAAGGCTTTTGTAAATGCAAACTTTCACAGTTTACTATTAGTAAATAACTGAATGAAAAAAATTGAATAAAAAATGCTTAAGAAATTGTTCTCAAACAAATACAAGAAATTGTATGTATTAAAAACATTATATCTATCTAGTGTCTAGTGTCATCTGTTATTATTTAAAACACTGTCCCATCTCTGAAACTAATGTTTGACCAATAATGGGGAATTTTTGATAAGAATCGTAAAGACTACACATGTGAAATAATACAGTCTATTGTGTGCCTAAAATGTGTGTTCACTAATTAGGTTACATACTTTATAAATAAAAGTGAGCAAGAATTATACGTCACTAGATGGACAATGCCTACTACTACATACATGTATCTATTGATATAAGTAAACTTTAGAATTCCCATAGAAACCTAAAATAAATAAAGTAAATATAAAATATGAAATACTTATTACAGTGTTTAAAAATCGCACATTAAAAGTTACAATGTGGAATTCACATATATTACCTCAGGAAACTTTTCAATTTCAGTATACTAGTTATATTACAGTTTTCATTCAAGCCAGGTGCACTAAAAGCATCCAAAGTGAGTTGCCACTCTAATTCACGCACCTCTAATAATATGGGAAAAGGGCCACCTCTAATGTCAAAAGGAACATGATCTATGGCTAAAAAGTGGAAACTATGGTCAGGATTTATACTGATATGTTTTGCTAAAGCGTTTTCACTTTTGTTCTTCCTTATAGCGTAAATATGCTCATACAGTCTTTCACGTAGCTTTCGGTCAGTTTTTCCTACGTAAAAGGCTGGACAGCAATCACAAGTAGCCAAATAAACAATAGATCTAGACTCACAGTTAAGTGTATGGTTTATATAGTATTTTTTGTCCCTAATAGTAAAAGAGTTTGCCGGTTTCAAATAACTGCACCATTTACATGTATCACAAGTAAATGTACCCTTACTTCTTGTAAACGTAAAACAGTCCTTTCCTCTTTCTATTAACATTTTAAGATGGTTACCTTTCTTATAGACTATGGTAGGACTAGGACCTAGTTTTTCTGCCAGTAGTTGGTTACTCTTGATAAGGTGCCAGTTTTTAAATACAATAGACCTGATCTGGTCAGAATCTATATTAAAGATAGTAGTGAAACTGGTATTGTAACGTCCAACCAATTCGATGCACGAATTACCCTGATGATCTGAGTTGTTAAGAACCAAATTGTTATCTATAATATTAGTACCTTCCACATAAGTAAGCAGTTCGTCTTTACTTAGTAATGGGGAATATGTTCTATTTTTACGTTTTAATTCAACTTCCTGAAATATGTCATCAATTAGTGTTAAAGGATAACATCGGTTGATGAACATATCCTTCAATAAATGGCATTCTGTATTGAATGCTGTGTCTGAGGAACACATCCTTGCAGCTCTGATGAACTGGCCTTTAACTATAGACCGTTTTTGTTTGAATGGATGTGCACTTGTAAAATGCAGGAATGAGTTACAATAAGTAGTTTTCCTGAATATTGTCGAAAAGTATGAACCACTTCTAATGTTCTTACTTAGTTTTACATCTAAGTAGTCTATTTCTTCAGTATTGAAGTGATAAGTGAATTTAAAAAATAGAGTGGTGGAATTAAAAAAATCAATCGGGGAAATAGCTTCATCTTCCTTACCTTTAAATAGAATAAAGATGTCGTCAAGAAATCTAGTGTAGTACTTAATTTGTGGCACAATATCGGAGTTGTTAAAAATATAATGCTTCTCCCAGTAGGCAACAAATAAATTTGCTACACTGGCACCGCATGTTGAACCCATTGCAATTCCTTGTTTTTGTAAGTAATACTCTTTATTAAAAATAAAAAAGTTAGAAGTTAGAATAATATCTAACAATTCGGTAACTAGGTCAGTTTCTCTTTGGGTAGCAATTAAGTCTTGCATCATTAATGCTATCCATTCCACAGCCTCAATATGTGGTATAGAAGTATACAGATCTACCACATCTACTGTTAAAAAGTTGAATGTGGCGTCAAAATTGAGACTGTTAATGTTACTGAGAAATGTCCAAGAGTCCTTACAAACTTGTGGAATTAGCCTTAAATATTTAGAAAGAATATTATCAACCAGTATTGCACATGGGTATAACATAGAACCGCGGCCATCGATTAGAGGTCTCATAGGTGGGTTATTCTGATCTTTGTGTATCTTTGGTATACCAAAGATTACAGGAATTTTTGGAAAAGAAATGTCAATATACTTATAAGTGTCAAGGTCTATCTTAGCTCCTATAAAAAGATCTCTAAAATAACCTCTAATTCTAGAATAGGTAACATTCATTTCATTAAGCGAAGACGTAGCATAGGCTGGGCTGTCTAAAACTGACCTCATTTTCTCATTATAGTCTGTAATGTCAAGAATTACAAGCCCACCACCTTTATCTGGTTTAATTACTCTCTCTGGGGAAGAACACAAGTCATTAGAAGTATTGAGTTTGGACTGTTTTTTATGATAATCAAATAATTGATTAAAGTATCTAATGTCCAACTCACAAATGTTCTCAAATAACAGTAAAGCAGGGTGCAATGGAGGGTTAAAAGTGCTTGTGGGTTTCAAGGTTTCAGATGTAGAAGAACCTACATTGCTAAACAGAAGATTCAAGTTGAGTTTTCTTACATAGCATTTTAAATCAATAAGTGTTTTTGCTAAGTTAAAACTTTTACTTGGGACAAAAGTGTTCCCATAAGATAATAGTTCTATCAATGGAGGTTCTAATTCTATTGTAGAAAAGTTATACATTTTAAAGTCTCCTTTAAAATTAGTTAGTACTTTCATTTTGGAACCTTCATTTGGAGCGTTTTCAATTATCACTTTCGATGGTTGTTCCAGTCCTCAAAAGCCACTGCCTGTCCTGCAACAGGTTTGTACTTGTGTACTGAGACTGTCACTTAGTTCTCCTCATCCTGTTCCATAAAAGCAGGAGGACAGAGGCCACTCATTGCCATCTGCTCCTGGCTAGACTCCTTTAGCACCTGGACTCAATAATCAAACACAAGCTTCTAGGCTTCAGTCAGGAATGTCTCTCCTTCCACCATACAGCTGAACAAAATACCTTGAATTTTGCTCCACACAGATTATCAAGCATAATTCTGCTCCTGACTGCAGCTACAAGACAGCAGCTCCAGCTAACATCAGGTAGTATTTATAACTCACCTTTTTCTGTCATTCCAAGTACTTCTACTACTACTGTCTGTGACAGATCAATTTGTTTCCACCACAGAGATAAAAATCCAAAACAAAAAAAAAAGGTTGAATTTAAAGAGCATACGTGAACTTTAGTTTCTACTAGCCTATGACTTCTTATATTTTCCTACATTATGAACAAAACTGACTGTATTCTATTATGATGTATATGTATATATTGTACATTATTTTTCAGTGTTATTTGTATGCTTTCTCTGACATTTTTGAACTTTATAATATATATATGCTTAGTCTAGATACAATCTGCTCATTTGTACATTTTTCCATGTTACTTACCTTTGTTTCTGTTTTTTTCTGTTTTCTCCTCCAGTCTCTACTGAAAAAGGGCTATTGCGCAGTCAGACTAACCTAGTCAACAGATGTAAATTAGATAAATAAATAAATACTGCTTAACTTCTAGAATACAATACCTGCTGTAAATAAATCTGCTGAAGCCGTTGTTGCTGGTGGTGCTGTTGATGCAGATGCAATTGTTGTAACTGCTGTAACCTCCAGTCTCCAGGCTGCAACTGTTGCAGCACTCGATGCTCCTGGGGAGGTTGAATAGTTCTTCCTTCTACTATTGGAGTTCTATGGCCACGACCCAGTCCCACAGCCACTGCAATACAGCAGATTATGGTAAAACTAAAGTATTTCAAAACAATATATTTTTAAGACTATACAATAGTTATATACTAAATATTTTTATCACACTATCAGATCAAGTTTCTTAACATCTTCCTTTGCAACAAATGATGCAAAGATTAGCAACCTAAGTACAGAGCACTTATTGTGGCTTCATTTATGTGCAGCACATAGTTTAAGGATAATCTGATCTAAGCTGACTCAATGTGTTGAATCTGTCACCAACTCACAGTATAAGATGCAAGACTTGTCCATCATCTGTAAGTTGAACCCTGTATGGTACTCTGCCAAAGACAGCATTGTTTACTGTACTGATTAATGACACTGGAACTGTCACTACAGGTACAATATTCCTTTCCACAATCCGATCTCCAAAATTGCAAATAATATCAAACAGACCAAAGAGACTATGTACTTTAGCTGTCAGTAAGGCAACCTGAAAAATTGCAAAATATGCAAAATAATACGGCAGCAAAAACTACCACACAGAAATTATTTATTCAATTTATAATATAAAAGTGGGACCAACAGTCAAAACTATCTGTTCTGAAAAGCCATCTTGGAGCAGCAACAGGTTATGACTGAATGAGGCAAACATACATGTAGATGATGCAGAAAGCAATTCCAGTTTTAATAAACACTAACTGTATTTCTTAAATGCCTAATCAATGACAGAATATTCAACAATCAACTACCACCTTGCTGCATGAGACTGAGTACTCAGGAATATGTTACAGCTGTAAAGATATTAACTTGTGTTTTTCCATTATAAAACGTTCAGTGGGAGTCAAGTCTACAGCTGAAGACAGCTGTACAGTAAATTCTCAGTTAACCAGCACCCATGGGGATTGGTAGATGCTGGATAACTGCAGTTTCTGGTTTCTTGAGAGTTGCTATTAAAAACAGGCCTGACAAATACTGTATCCTATACTATTTTTTTGGTTTGACTTGTTCTCTGGTTGGCGAGAGAGGGAATTTATTCCAATCTTCCTTTTTAAAACTCAAACTCTAAAAAAAAGAAATTATGTACTTACCATAACGGTTCCATGTTTATTGCCCTTGATCTCACCTTCCCTTCTTGGTTGGGTTCGGAGCCAACCCTCTGCTCCGACTCGTCCATATTCTAAAGCTCAAGAGCTTCCACTGGCTTGAGGCTAGACCCTATTCCATAATGCCTAGCACTAGTTACCCAGATCTCGTTTGTGATAACCCATAACACTAGGCCACAATGTGTAGATATATAAACTATAGACATCTATAACAAAATATATATGTATATGTATATAAGAAAAAACCCTTAAGCCATAAGTAGAAATTCTTATTCTATCCAACTCATAAGACAGGAAGGGAATCAAGGCCTATATAGCCAAAGATGGATAATTCCTCTCACTCTTCCAGGAGGGGGAAGGAAGGCGAGATCAGGGACAACAAACATGGAACGTTGTGGCAAGTACGTAACTTCTTTATGTTATGTTGTCCCTATCTCGCCTTACTTCTTGGTTGGGACAGTGTCCCCAGCACCTTCTTCTTGGGTGGCTCAATGGAATATACTCTTCAGAACCGTGGAACCAAAGGATGCCCTGTTCCGGGATGCCACATCTACTCTGTAATGAGTAATGAAGGTATGGGGGTTAACCCATGTAGCTGCCACACAAACTGAGTCTAAAGGCAGTCTGTCCCGAAAAGCAGTAGAGGTAGACAAAAACTTGGTTGAGTGTCCTCGGATTTTCCCTGGTGGTAGTTTGTTCTGTGAATTATAGACGTAAGTAATGGTATCCGAAATCCATTTTGATAAAGTCACTTTCAATACAGGAGTTCCCTTTTTGTTCTCTGCAAAGGATACAAACAATTGGTCAGATTGTCTGAATTCCTGAGTCCTGTGCAAATAGAAACGTACTTGTCTATGAACATCCAATTGAAGTTTATACTCGCTCCCTTGTTGCCACAGTTCAGAAAAAACACTGGTAGTTCTACCAATTGATTCAGATTGAACTCTGAGCAAACTTTTGGTAGAAAGGAAGGGTTGGTTCTGGGAGAAACCCAATCTTTGTGGAAAATTAAATAAGGGGAACGAATGGAAAGGGCTTGTAATTCTGATACTCTACCAGCTGAGGTAATGGTGATCAAGAAAATTGTTTTCCAAGTCAAACATTTTAGAGCACAAGAACTGGCTGCTTCGAATGGAGGAAGAATCAAGGCAGCTAAGACTACATTTAGATCCCAAGGAGGAAGTGGTTCTCTTACTGGGGGTCTCAAAAGGATAGTACCCCTCAGAAAAGCTTTGCATAGCCTGTGGGACATAACGTTGGAACCCATTTCTCCCACATGGGAGTTGTAAATAGCAACCAACTGAACTTGGATAGTTGCTGCTGCTCCTTGGTTAAAGATTTCAGCCAGGAATTTTAGTATCTTTGAAATGGGTACAGTAAAAGGATCGATATTATTGTTGACAGCCCAACAAGAGAACCGTTTCCATTTACTAGTATACAGTTTCCTCGTAGAGGACTTATGAGAGGAGATGAAAATATGTTGTATGGCCGGGGAGATGTGAGGAAGCCTGGCTAAACCGGGAAGTGAAGGAATCAAGCTGACAGCTTGAGGGTTTGTAAGGAAGGATGAAGTGTGCCTGACTGATGCATCAGCAGGTCTGGAGCCGAGTTCAGGATCCAAAGCTCCTCCAGGAGATGGGGCCATAGAAATGGGAACCAGATTTGACAATGCCAGTAGGGGGCAATGAGGATTAGCTTGCAACCCACCAATTTTGCTTTCTGAAGAACCTTGGGGATCAGAGGAAAGGCATACACAAGTCCCGGGGTCCAATCGTGAACAAGTGCATCCCTGGGTAATTTCCCGGGTGGGGGGACTAGGGCAAAATATCTGCTGCATTTGGCATTGATGGATGAGGCAAAAAGACAGCAAAGCTGGTCCCACTTGTGAAAGATCTGATTTGCAATGTCTTGTTTCAAGGACCACTTTTGAGGCATAAGAAAAGCCCTGCTTGGTTTGTCCGCTATAGCATTAGATTTCCCTGGGATGTGCATCGCAATCAGAAAACGTTGGGAGGACATCGCCCATTGCCATACTCTTATGGCCTCTCAACATAAGGGATAGGATCTGGTTCCACCTTGCATGTTGATGTACCATACCACTTGACATGTTGCCCGTCTGAATCACAATCACCCCCCATGGGGAGGGAGCTGTCAAGTGCCTGCAATGCCAGGAGCATCGCTCTCATCTCGAGGACCTTTATGTGCAAATGGTACTCGCTTTGCTACCAAGTTCCATGAACAGTCTGTCCCATATAATGCTCCCCTACCCTATCTGGGAAGCATCCGTGGTCACTGTGGCCAATGGTTGGGGGAGAACAAACTGTATGCCTATCATCAGCTGGGTGGACTGAAGCCACCATTTTAGATTTTTCTTGCAGGTCTCCGTGACGAGAATTTCATGAGACATTGGTAGATCTTGCATGGACCATTGAGCAAAGAGAAGCCACTGCAATAACCTCATGTGAAAACGGGCCAAGGGAACTAGAGTTATAGCTGCTTGCCATTGAGCCTAGGACTTTGAGAACAAATCTTGCTCGAGTCTTTTTCCTCCTGATTAGAGTTGCAACATGGTGTCAAATGGTCGACACCTTCTCCTGAGGCAATTTTGCTATCATGTCTTTGGTGTCTAGATCTGCTTCTATAAATGTAATATACTGAAACAGGACAGACTTTTCATAGTTTATTGTGATGCCTAGCTGACAGCAGAGGTGTATTGTGGTGTCCCTTATCTCGGTTAATCGAGGCTCGGTGGTGGCGGTAAGGAGCCAGTCTTCTAGATATGGAAACACCCAGAATCCTAGACACCTCAGATGAGCCGTGACTACTGCCACGCATTTGGTGAACACCCTGGGGGCTATGGTGAGGCCAAAGGGCAGAGCCCTGAACTGGTAGTGACTGGCTCCTAGCCGGAAGCATAGAAATCTCCTGGATTGCCTGTCCATCTTGATATGGTAGTGCGCATCCTGGAGATCAATGCAGCACATCCAATTGTCCTTTCCCAGAAAGGGAAGTATGGACTGCAGTTTCACCATCTGGAACTTTGTCTTTTTGACAGACTTGCCAAGTCTGCTGAGGTCCAAAATGGGTCTCCAGTCCCGTTTTCTTTGGTACTAAAAATAACCCTGAGTAAGTTCCGGATCCGATTTGGTCTGTAGGGACTTCTTGGATGACTCTTTCTTAGGAACTTTGAACTTCTAGAGTTGCTTGTTCCCTCAGATTGAGTGGCACATCTGGGATGGATTTTTGTTTTTGGGGAAGAATTGGCATGGAGAAAGGAACATTGTATCCCCTGGATATTATCGACTGTATCCATGTGTCTTCTGTGATATCTTGCCAGGCTTCTGGGTACAGTGACAATCTTCCCCTGACTGTCTCCAGAGGTGGACAGGTGGACCCCCTTTCAGGACAGCTGGAAGGGCCTCCCAGAAAATGTATCTATGTTGCGAGGGCGGCATCTCACATTATTATTCCCCCCATCTGCCCCGGGGAGAAAATTCACTATGTGTGTCAGGCGAAGTTCCCTGGGATTTCCGGAACCACATTTTTCCACCCTTTTAACCTTTGGGGTAAGGCTAAGAAGGCGGGAAAAACTTACTCCCATGGCAGAGAGAGTCTTGCCATCCTGCTCATACCTGGTTAGAGTCTCTTTTACCTTAGGCCCAAACGACGAGCCATCAATGGGGGTAATGGAGGACTTGAAAGGCTCTGCAAATTGACAAAGGTGCATCCAGGAATGCCTTCGTAAGGCAACTCCTGTGCCTGCAGCCCTGCTCGCTCCATCGGCTGCATAGGAGATAAGCCGCATGGAGGAGTTAACTACCAAAGATAAGGTCTCAAGCTGAGAAGCAGTCTTATCTGAAGCTCCCGCAGCTGTAGGATCCTGTAGAGTATCTCCTCTTTTAAGAGATCCCTCTGAAGACGGGTGAAATGGGATAGATAATTCAGTGACCTGAGAGTAAAGGCTGCTGAGGAAAAGGGTCTATATTAGAACACAGAGGTGCCAAACCTTCGAATGTTCTAATATCGAACCCTATGGAGTGAAAGCTAAAAATATCAAAGAAACAGCAACCCAAATTTTTTCCTAGGGAAAGAATTTGGTCGTCCGTTTCTGTTGCATCGGTATTTTCAGCACTGTGGTGGAAAATTACGGGTCGGGTTCAGGTAAGTGTGCGATTGTGTGGATGTGACGGTTAGGGCAGGTTAGGTATGTGTGCGATTGTGTGGACGTGAGGGTTAGGGCAGGTTAGGTGAGTTAGGCTTAGGGAGCGGGTGAGGTGAGTGGGCAATAGTGAAGGACCTTAGGGTTAGGGTTTGGGTTAAGGTAAGTGGACAGTTAGTGGTGTGTGTATAGTTTAGTGTAGGGTTAGGTGTAAGATTTTAGGTCTATGTGTGTGGATTGCTGTTTGTTTGATGTGCTTGTGTTGCATGTGTTTTGAACAGCGATTTTTTTTCCCTAGGAAAAAAAAAATAAAAAATCGCTGTTCTGACAGTTCGAGATTGTAAGCTTTCGCTTACATAGGGTAGATTAATCACAGTTTGCTTCTTTAAGCGGACGGTGATCTAATATAGTCCCAAGGAAAAGACACACTTCCCGTATCTGTCCATCGGACATGACTCTGTTCGGCAGAAGGACAGATGTAGAAGTCTCTGCTAATTCCTTCTTAGTGGTCATTGCCACCACCATAGCATCAACAGGCACAACCCTGGATAGGAAGAATTTGTTGTCTGGGGCCGTTATGAATTTATTGGGCCTCCGCGGAACAGGTTCCATCGATTTCGGAGAACTCCACGCCTTTTGAATTACTACCCCCTAGCAGTGGGTCGAATGGTGGAGACACCCAAAAAGTGGAGGGTCGGGAACCAAATGCATCCAGGTACACAGACTCGTCCTCAGAAGGGGAAAGGGACTTCCAGCCACCCCTCTGCTTGAGGATTTCCAGGATGTCAGAGAATGAGACATCCTCAGAGGGGGAATGCGGGGACCCTTCTGAATCCTCCAAGTCCATGACCGATGTCAGAGACTCAAGAGAGTCCACATGCTTCCTCTTACATGACCTCTTCCGGGGGACCTCCTAAGGGGGATGCTCTGGGGAGGTTTCGGAAGGGCGGGGGGGGTCGCCCAATGGGGCATTTTGGGGCACTGGTTCTCTGTGCTTAGAATGGAGGTGTGGTGAGAGGGAAGACACTGGCTCCATAGGGGACGGAGTAGCTGAAGCCGAGGGAGAACCTGTCTGGGAGGACAGCACACACCTCATCACCTTGAAGGAAGGGGAAGTAAATATTGTGGAAAGAAATAGCCAGGGAATTGTTATGGCTAGGCTTGTATAGGCCCTAGGGCCGATAGCATAGTACCAACCTATGAAGGCACCACTCTCCCAGCCCAAGTGTGCCCGGCTCGGAAGAGTCGAGAGACCTCTCCCGCACCGAGGGTGATGGCTCCGAAGCTGATGTGGGAGCCGAGAGTGCCAAAGCTCCAAGAGGGACAGTGGGATCAAACAAGGGTGTCGATTCCCAGATCCCTCGATAGAAGCAAGTATCGAGGAAATCGGAGCAGATGTCGGAACCAAGAGACTTGGAGGTTTTCAGAACCAATGGTTCCACCACAATGACTTCCATACACTCCGGCTCAGAGCTCGGGTGATTTGAAGGAGGAACAGATGGTCCAGGAGGAAGAGCAGTCTACTCCACATCCATAAGGGCTGGGCTCAGTAATATTTTGGCGAGAGCTGGTGTCTTGAGAAGCCTCTTCACCACCCTCTCTATATCATCCGAAAGACTCCTGGACGATCAAGAGGAGTGGACGATCGGACACTGGTCACCAAAGACTGTAGAAGCGGCAACTGTGCAGTGGACCATACCAGTTCCAAGGAAGGAGATCTAGTCCTTTTATGACTCCTAGATGGTTCTGAGGACACTGACAGAACCGCAGAAGATAAGGTCTGGTCGGACCCGGGAGGTTTGAATCCGACAAATTGGTAGACTCCTCTATGTGTCTCGACGGCTCCAAAGTTGGAACCGATGGAGGTGCCAGTTTGGGTGATTTCCCTGGTTTACTAGCATGATTCCCTTCTGCTGGAGTGTCAAAAGGCACTTTTGGTAAACCTCACGAAATAAGTTTGCTTTGTGCTCCTGCAGGACTCTGGCACTGAAAGCATGACAAAAAGAACATGAGTCCTGCAGGTGCACAGCTCCCAAACAAAACTCTTATGTCCATCAGTCAATGACATTTTCTGGGAGCACTAGTCACATTTTTTGAATCCAGAAGGTTTGGTTCTTTGGGCACTTCTTTGGACATTATCACAACAACAAAAGCCCAATACAGTAACATACAAAAGACTAAAGTTATAGATTATCAGACACACAGCTTTACCATAACCAAAAAGACAGTATATCTATCTTTTTTTTTTTTAAAACAGCAAAAAACAGAAGGTAGTAAGGTGAACAGAAGGGAGAGAGCCTCTAAATTAAAAAACTCCCCCGACCGAGGGGAGCCTCTAACTTGAGCAGCTACTCCTTACCAGAAAAGGGAAAGGAGGGAATAAGGGGAAGACCCTCTAACTGAAACCGGCTAAGAGTAAGAGGGAATCCTTTAAGAAAAAATGGATTTTAAAAGGGGAATAGGCCTGGAGAAGGAATGACGGCCTAAACAACAGCAACAACCAGAAAACAGAGATGGGGGGCTAAACAAACACTATTAATCTAGAGAGAGACCCTGAAGAAATATCAAGATTTAAACGCAGGAAAAAACAAAATTCAAAAACTTAGTCTGAGCCAGTATCCAGCAATCATGAAGCTTCAAGCAACAAACGAGATCTGGGTAACTAGCGCTAAGCATTATGGGATAGGGTCTAACCTCGAGCCAGTGGAAGCTCTCGAGCTTTAGAATATGGCCAAGTCGGACCCGAGGGTCCGCTCCGAACCCAACCGAGAAGGAAGGTGAGATAAGGACAACATAACATCATAAGGTATATTTATCTAGGATGAAAACAGAAAGTGCTATACATGAAAACTGTATTGTATTTCTTCGGTTTCTTTTGCTGGTTGCTTGAGTTCCGGTTAACGGAGAGTTTACTGTACATTCTGGTCTGCATAAAATTTGAGAAGATTCATTGCTGACTACATTTACATGGAGATGAACTGTCTGCACGTGCAAAGAATTAATGTTCAGAGTTGTGAACATTCTTTCCTGCAAAATTTAAAAGTACGATGGCAAGCAGTTCAGTGAAAAATAAAGTTTGAAATTATGGGAAGTGAATAAGAGATAGCAGCCTCAATAACTGCCCTAGCACATTAACACATTTAATAGAACAGTATGCAATTTGGTTTTGTTTAAGGACAGCCAGTACATTTTTTCTTATGGCTAAAAGTTAATGTTTTCTGAAAGCATACCGTTTTTCACATCTAGGAGGGGAATGGAAATAAGAAAAGAACAGTCATCAATTAATATGTGAGAAGACAGGCTGCAGCATGCACTTTAGCACTGGTAATCTTATTTTAAGTTAAGTACTGCCAGTGGGTACAGCTGTCAATTTGGGGCAATTACTTCTATCTGGAGGATTAAACTTCATTTATCTGAACATGCACATAGTTTTTGTGGGTTTGTTCTAAGTTAAGAGGATAGAGTGTTATGTTATGAAAATGCATTTAGTTTTTTGTTTGAGAGGTTGTCAAAAAAGTCTTGAAAATTTGACACAGGTTTAAATGGAGATAAGAAACACAACTGTATAAAGATCTGCCTGCCAAACATTATAGTGCAACACCAAAGTAGGAAATATGCATTCATGTATAATAAGCAAGAATACCTTTCTATCACAATGGCTACACTAGCCATAATATCTTGGAATGTAAATTGCCTTACAGGTACATAAAAAAGGAAAGAATTATGTAAAGAAATGCAGAATGTAAAATAGCAGTTTGGCTGGACAGCATGTGACTTTGACAAAGTAAGGATTTCAGAATGGATATTCAATAGAATATGAGACAATAGTAAAAAGGGAGTAGCTATACTAATTGTTAGAGAAGCTCCAATAATGACAGAAGAGGTAAAAAAATACACAATAATGGTAGATTTATGGTAGTAAGGGGTTACTGGCAAGGGAGGAGGATTATGCCGGCAAGTATTTATACTGCAGCAAAAAATGGTATGGCACATAAGAAAATTCTGGGCGAAGTAATCATCTTTCAGCAGGGAATATTACTAAAAAGTGGGTGACAAACTTGACTTGCAACAGTGAGGATGTATCAAAAGGACTTAGAAGAGAAAAATACAACAAAAAAGTGAAGGCTTCTGAAGAAATTTCTGAGAACATTTGGCATGGAAGATGTGAATTCAGTAGTAGGAACTCGGGCAGATTATTACTGTCCTAGTTACAATAACTGGGCTATACTGGATAGAAATATTTTACATGAACATTTAACTGAAAGCATCAAAACACAAACTATTTCAGTTCATGTACCGATTAAAACTAAGATAAAAATACAAGTAATAAAGTAAAATGAAACACTAGCATTTTCTCACCTAACCATTAAAAAGAGAAGCATGTACGGAATAGGTAATGGAACTTATTCAAGAGTTACTCGGGGAAAATGAAAATATCTTCAGAAGTTACAGCTAGTTGGATAAAAATAATTATAGTTTAGAAACAGGGTATAAATAAAAGAAAAAGCAATATGGTTAAGAAGTAATAGGAATTACTTTGAATGGCTGACAAAGGTTGAAGTATTGCAAAATAAGAGGCATCTCTTCGAACGAAAAGAGGCACAAATGTACAATGCTAAAGAGAAAATAAGGGAATATCTGGATAATATGCATGAATTTAGAAAGCCTGCCACTGAGAAACATTTTTTTGATAACTCCTAAGCATAAAAACTTTTAGCATAATAACTTAAGCAGGAGAAAGTCAAATCTTTTAGCATAATAACTTAAGCAGTTGAAAGTCAAATGGGTTGTTGCCAAACTTAGGGAACCCACAACAAGAAAAAATAACCAGAGATTCTGCAGCGGTATTGAAGATATTTAGGAAATTTTATGAAAATGTATATAACGCCAGAGAAATGTGAAAATCAAGAAAGAGCACAAATAGAAATATTTATGGAAGACATAATTATGACAGGGTGAGAGGTAGATGAGGTAAAACAGCCAACAGTTAAACATTGGACAAAATGATATAAAATTGGTGATATATAATCTATTTTCAGGAAAGACACCAGGAACAGATGGAAATCCCATGGAATTTTGGAGGGAAGAAAGTGATAAAGTTCTGGAAGATTGTGTTAAATGGTGTTTTAAAAGGAGAGGAAACACCAACATCTTAGAAGAAAGCTGTGATGGCTGTATTATCTAAAGACAGTAAAAACTAATCAGACACATCTTCATATAGACACACTTCAATTTTAAACAATGATTATAAAGTGTTTATTTCTATAATAGTGGCAAATATGGTGCCAAAATTTATAGATATGAATTAATGTGGATTTGTGGAAGGGAGGCAAACATCTGGTGACATCAACAGAACAATGATGACTCAGAGGGAAGCAGAATGTAAAAAAATACTGCTGCTGTTGATGGGTCTTAAAGAAAAAACATTGGACAGAGTAAGCTAGGATTTTATGAGATGAGCAATGGAAACATTTACATTCTCTGATTCAATAATAAGGTTAATTACGGGGATATATGACGGAATGGAGGTAAGAATTAAAGTGGGACGGTCCTCTCTGACAAGTTGTGTTTGAAAAGAGGAACCATGCAGTTGTATCCCTTTGTTATTTTCTTTATATTTAGAGCCATTAGCAAATAAAATGAAAAATCACAAATGCAAGGATATAAATGGTATGGCACTGTGGAACATTTTGACAGTTTCAAGTTTTTTCGGGGTATAAAATTAATGATTATTAAACAAAGGCTACAGCCATAAATTATGCACACACTCATGACTTTGTTCAGCAATACCGATATTTATGGGGACACGACAAGATAAACTATTTACAAGTATGGATTAAAAAGGTTTATATTATGGCAGCTAAGGATTTGTGGGAAGAGACTAAACAAAAAAATAATACAAAAACTGAAAGCTATATTTGAAGTATTGAACAATGTAAAAGACATTTACAGAAAAAGAAAGGAGCAAATTACATAGAAACAAATGGAAATTGTGGCAGCAACATAAGCAGAATAATGTCAGCAGGAGGGGGTGGTTTAAAGGAAGGCAGGAATTGAGCAATTTATGTACTGTTGGACTGATACTAGTAACAAAGAAAGGAAAGATATGTTATGTATAATCTATGCAAATAGAAAAATGTTAATGGGTTTGTTTTCTTTAATGTTAATGTTTGTTAGCCTCTTGTTTATAGATATGGACAGTAAAATAAAATTAGTGAAAATGTTTTTAGTCCCATTGGTTTTATATGCAGGTCAGACATATTTTTATCAAGCAGAGAAGTTGTAGAAAATAATAAAGAGCTGAAAAAATTTATCTTGGGTGGGGAGAGCAAGGCTTAAGTGGGACAAGCTGATCCTTATAACAGAACAAGGTGGTTTAGAAAGGATATTTTACATCTACATAGTTAAGACTCCTATACATAAGACGAGCAGAAGATTATAATTCAAAATGGAAACAGATGATGATGAAATGGGAGAAGTTCAAGAAATAATGAGACAGAAAATGGGATTTTGGATGCAGTCCTTAAGGAGAATAACAACCATACAGAATATTATATTCAGAAAGTATGAGAAACAATTCTAAGAACTAAACCAACATGAGAATGGAGAAATGGAGAAAGGCGATTTTTGCAAAAAGGACTGACCAAGTATGGATACAGAAAACAGGCAAGAGGGTCTGCACTTTACTGAAGAAAATTGGCAAAGGAACCAAGGTATTGGGAGCAAATAACAAGGGAGAGAAAGTTAATATAGGCGGATGAGACCACGAAAATCCTTTCACTGCACATTATAGCATACTTTCCCTACTAGGGATTGATATCAGACTATAGGGAAAGAGAAAGGGATAGGAGAATCTTAAGCGAAAGACTTGCTCTGGTAGAGTTTTTAGCCAATGCTAGAGCAGAAGCTGCTTTTTTAAAAAAAGGATAATTAGTACAGGATTTAAAATAGTGCACAATAACTATAGGAATAAATTAGAAGAGGTTAGAAAAGATTGGGAACAGAAACTGGGCAAGTAATTTATAAGAAAACAATGGGAGGACATATGTATAGCTCCCAAGCATGCAACAAAGTCCAGAAAGTTTAAGATCTTTGCTTCGAAGTGTTTGCATAGCAGACTTCAAAGACATTTACTTCAAGCAGGCAGAAAATGTGTGATGAGGACGAAAGCGATAACTAGGAAAAAGAAGTTATGTGCTTACCATAACGTTCCATGTGTGTTGTCCATCTCCACCTTTATTCTAACTTATGGGTCCATCTCCACCTTTATTCTCACTTATGGGACGGATCTGACTTGGCCTTTTTCAAAAGCTCGAGACCTTCAGCAAAGCTCGTGGGCATTCCTCCCTTACCAATAACATAGTTCCCTAAACCTTCAGATCTTGTTTGCCCATGAGAAGAAAACATTAGTGGAATTAAAAATACTTATAGTGTAAGAAGAATAAGTGGTTTCTGAGACTATATCCAATTACTACTACCAGGTCTCCCAGGAGCATAGGCAGAGGATAGATGGGGGGGGGGGGGGTTGTGAGAGTAAAGGTGGAGATGGACAACAGACAACACACATGGGACGTTATAGTAAGTACCCAACTTCTTTATGTGATGTTGTCAATCTCGCCTTTATTCTCACCTGTGGGACTGCATCCCACACTAACCGATTCTTGGGTGGCTCATGGGAGAATATTCCTCAGTATCATAGAACCAAATGATCCTCTACTCCTGGAGGCCAAATCTACTTTCTAATGAGTAGTAAAGTTACGAGGACTTGCAGCACAGATAATGTCCAAAGACAGCCTTGGTTGGAAAGGTAAAAGATTTCGTGAGAGGCTTAGTCCTGTCAAAGTAAAATCTAAGTTGTCTGTGCACATCCAAGGAGTGCAGTATTAATTGCCCTTTGTTCTGTGGATTAGAAAATTTAGAAAAGAAGGTTGGCAAATGAATGGACTGATTAAGGGCCACACTGGATACCACCTTGGGCATAAAGGAAGGATTGGTCCTGAGGGACACCCTGACTGCATGAAAGATGATAAAAGGCTCCACTGCCATGAGGGCCTGTAATTCAGACACCCTTCTTGCTAAAGTGATGGCTAGAAGGAAGGTTGTTTTCCAAGAAAGGAATTTCAACTCTGCATTTGCAGCTGGCTCAAAGGGCGGTAGCATGAGCTTTTCCAATACAAAGTTAAGGTCCCAGGCTGGAGTAGGGGCTTCTCCTGGGTGGTCTTAAGTTTTTGGCCCCTCTGAGGAATTGATTCAGCAGTGGATGAGAGAAGAGGGGTGGCTCTGTATTGTAATATGCTGAAATGGCCAAGGTATGAATTTTGATGGAAGAAAAGGAAAGGCCCTTGTAAAGCATCTCAGTTAAGTATTGATGAATATGCTGTAAATTGGGCACTGCTGTGCCCATCCCCTAATTTTGGTTCCAGGAACAGAATCTTTTCCATTTTTCAGCATATGATTTTCTAGTACTAGGCCTCCTTGCCTCCAGAATGACATCCATCACTTGCTTACTGAAGGATGGTAATGAAGAGATTAGGTAATTAGCCAAGATGCAGGGTTCAGGGTTAGAAGCTGTGGGTGCATAATCTGGCCCTCCTGCTGGGACAGCAGGGCAGGGGTCTGAGGCAGGTGCCATGATGCCAGCAGTGACACACTGCGCAAGAGGGGGTAACAGTGCTGGCGTGGCCAATCTGGTGCAATCAGTATTGTCCTTGGTTTGTCCTGTTTGATCTTTAGTAGCACTTTGGAGAGGAGAGGCAGAGGGGGAAAGGCATACACTGATAGGTTTTTTCAGGTAAAGAACAGGGCATCCACTTTCCAAGCTTGTTTGTGGGGAGTCCTTGTGCAGAATTTGTCCAATTGGTAGTTCAGAGGGGAGGCAAACAGGTCTATCTCTCGGCTCCCCCATTTGTTTCTCAACATGTTGAATATCTTTGGTTCCAGTTTCCACCCGTGTGGGTCCATGAGATTTCTGCGTAGGTTGTCTGCCAGCGTATTTAGGTTGCCTGGCAGGAATTGAGCTTGTAGGTGCACTTGGTAGCTCAAGGCTGTGTTCCACAGAGTCATGGCTAGTCTACAGAGAAGGTATGAGTGGGTTCCCCCCTGCTTGTTTATGTACCACATAACAGTGGTGTTTACCCCGTCTTTACCAATACTTGTCCTGGAAGAATATGGTCGTTAAAGGCTGTCAGAGCATTCTGTACAGCTTTTTTTTTGACTGATATGCGGGTGCATTTGACTTGGGTTCCATTTGCCCTGTACGCATTGCCCTACCAAGTGAGCCTCCCATGCATAGTCTGATGCATCTGTTGTTAGGGTTTGGGCGGCAAGGGGTAGAGTGAATGGCAGTCCCTTGTTTTAGTGGCAGGCCTCTGCCCACCAAAGGAACTCTATATCTGTAGACAAGGTATGATAGGAATCATTGATTTTGGGACCTGAAAATGTTGACACCATAGGCTTTTTAGATACCATTGTAGTTTCCTCATATGCAGTCTTGCATATGGAATTAGAAAGCAAAAGGCCATGAACCCCATGGCTTGCAGTATTTTCCTTGCAGATAGCTGGGTCTTTCTGGTCAGTAGTTTGAAGTAGGCTGTCAAATTATTTATATATATATATATATATATATATATATATATATATATATATATATATATATATATATATTTGTTGGCCGGGAGTGTCCGACTGGACGTAGGTCCATTTTCAGCGGAGGCCCGGGGAGAAAAGCTCCACAGTTAAAATAAACAGACAGTAGTTACATTGGATTACATAGCGATTAACAATTTACATAGCAATTACTAACATATTTACAGATGAAGAACACAGTACATCAGTAGACAACTAGAATCTTTATCTGTGAAGTACATAACAGACATTAACAAATGTTACAAGAAGACGTTCCTGCTGTATAACATGTACTGGCTTATGAGCATCTGAACTTGCTATAATCAAGGTAGTTAGTGGAGTGGAAAGAAAGGTATTGGTTGGATGGGGAGGGTGATATTAGAGTGGGAGTTGCAAGGGCATAGCCAGCATGTTTTTAGGTGCGCTTTTAGTAAAGTTTTGAAGTGGGTGCATGATGGTATGGAGGTAATTGTGGGTGGGAGGGAGTTCCATAATTTGGCTATGGTGCAAGAGAATAGTGAACTTGTTTCTCTGGCATGAGGTAGGCCGTCTGGGAAGTTGTATTCAAGCTTGCTCCCAGGAATACAATTTGTTGGCAGGGTACAAGATGTGATTTCTTTTCATTTATGGTGTACCGCAGAGAAGTTAGTAATTTCTTTACAAATACCAGACGATTTAATAGTATTTCTGTCTGAATTAGACGGTCGTCCAGCTATGGGTATATTTGAATATTTCTTTGCCCGCAAAATGCAATGACTGGAGCTTGGCACTTTGTGAATAACCTGGGTGCAGTAGATAAGCCAAATGGCAGTGCAGAGAACTGATAGTGCATGTAGCCTGCTCTGAAGTGTAGGCTTCCTTTAAATCCAGTGTTGCCAACCAGGCATTTTTGCCTAGCATGGGAAGCAGTTGATGAAGAGTTAGCATTCTGAATTTTGGGATTACCAAAAAAGTGTTTAGGACAGACAGGTCTGGGATAGGACACCAGGAATTGTCTTTTCTGGATACCAGGAAATGTACTGAGTAGAAACCTTGCCCCCATTCTCCTTCTGGGACAGGATGAACAGCCCTGATTCTTAGACGAGAGAGAACTTGCATTTGAGCCTCTGCCCACTGATATGGGGGTAGGTCTGGCTAACCATTTGGGGTTGGTAAGGAGTGGAAGTGGAATCTGTATCCTTGGGAAACTATATTTGAAACCCATTTGTCTTGGGTAACAAGTTCCCAATTTTATGCATGCAGGGCGATTTTTCCCCCTAAAGGTACAGTCAGTTGAGCAGGGCTTGAAAGGTTTAAAGTTAAGTCACTGAGACAGTTTACCGGGGGGGGGGGTCTTTTTACTCCAAGCTTTGTAAGTGGGAGCCCCCCACTGCTTAGGCCTGTGAGTACCTTGGGACCAAAGCCTGGGTGTTCTGCTGGTTCTGGGTTTAGACTGAGAAGGCCTGGAAGAGGCAGAAAAGGACCAATTCTTAGAGGGCCAGTGCCTACTAAATCTGGGAGGCTGTACTTGCAGGAAATCTTTAACAGTTTGCATAGATTTAGCTTTTTCCACCATCTTTTTAAGTACTACTTCTGCTTTGTTGCCAAACAGGAGGTCTTGGTTTAAGGGAGCATCCAATAATTTAGCTTTAACATGATCTGGCAAAGATTGTTCCTTAAGCCAAGCATGCCTTCTAAGTACAGACCCAGTGACAGCAGCCCTGCAAGATGCCTCTAATGAATCAAAACCACATTGCAAAGTATGTTTTCCAACTTGTTCAGCAGAATGCATTAAATCCTGTAATTCTTTATTTTCAGCACAGTCAGGAATCATCATGTTCTGTTTAAGCAATCCAGTAATATGCTGCTGATACTTTAACATATTAAACCGGCAGTTTAAGGCCCTAATGGCCAAAGGTGAAGACGTGTATACCTTCTTACCCCATCTATTCAAGGCCCTGGAATCTCTATCAGAGGGGGTAGGGTTTTTGGCAGTAGTAGCCTTAATTCCCTTGGGTCCCTGTGAAACAGTCTCAGGATCCGCGGTAGGATTTTTAAAGAGGAACATGTGAGAGTCAGGTACCCTGTAATACCTATCAGGTTTTCTGGGAGCAGGAGGTAAAGTGTCAGTGCCCAGGCTAGATTCTGAGAAGGCATGATTTACAATGTCCAGTACAGGAGGGATAGCTAAAGGCCTGTGTTGCGAAAGGAGTAAGAATTCCCTAAGCCTCTTTTTGGAGTCAGAGTAATCTTGGCTTTCCAATGGAAATGCTCCCTAAGAGTATGCAAGATTTCACCAAAAGAGAAATCCTCTGGAGGGGAAGCAGGGGGAATGAAGTCCTCTGCATCAGAATCCTCATGGGTAGATAAGGGCAAATCCTAGTCATCAGAGAAAACAGAAATTTCAGAATCCTGATCAGAAGAATCAGAAGGAAAATCAGTCCTAGGTCTCTTAGAGGGAGAAGGGTGACTTCCCCTGATTAGAGTAATAAGGTCTCCAGCCGTTCTTATTTGTTTTTTAGGCATAGGGGTCTGACCATGCGGTCTGGGCACTGGCTTTCTAGGCATGGATAGAGTTTTAGGCCTTGAAGAAGAAGATGGCGTTGGTTTAATATGCAAGTCAGTAGGCCTGAATACACCCTCAGAAGCCGGTGCCTTCCACAGTCGAAGAAGCATCTCACGGCATACCGGACTCTGAATGGGTCTCAGTAGAGGCCTGCGAATTTGAAGTAGCGGGTATCAGTGGCTGCGAAAGCGACTACGGCGACTAGCTTAGGAGAAATATCATCAGCAGCTTTGGACCTATGGGGTCTGTCTCTGTTTTTATCTTTGCATTTTTTCAGAATGTCGGTAGTCGGGTGGCTTACCAAAGCCATTTTGGGATAATTGAACCGAGTACCAAAATATTTAGAAGCGAAAATGAACCGACAATGAATAGTACGAGGTTTGAATAAGGCTTTGGACCTATGGGGTGTGTTTCTGTCTTTATCTTTGCGTTTTTTCAGAATGTCGGTAGTCAGGTGGTTTACCAAAGCCATTTCGGGATAATTGAACCGAATACCAAAATATTTAGAAGCGAAAATGAACCGACGATGAAAAGTACAAGGTTTGAATAAGGCACAAAACCGACAGTGAGGTACGTCGTGGTCTGGGCCTAAGCAAGGAATGCAGTACGAATGAAAATCTTTATGAGGCATTTGCTTTCCACAAGAAATACAATTGTTAACTTTTACTGACATTGGTTTGGAGCAAGAAAAAGGATCCCCAAAAGGGTACTTAGCTTAGCTGAAGACTTCAGATCTCAAACTCGAAAACTTTTAGTTATGTACTTACCATAACTTTAGATGTTTGGGATCCATCTCGCCTACATTCTGTACTGATGGGCTCGGCTCCGACTCGGCATGCTATGCTATAGAGCGAAGCCTCTTATTGGCTGAGCTATTCTCTATCCCAGGATGCACCACCACTAATTCCCCAGATCTTGTTTGTCCACATTCATGCACACACACATAACTGTTTATATAACATTGCCAGATGTTTCAAGATGAAACAATAGAATTCGGACCGTCCGATCTCTTCTGATCTCCAAGGCAGGGGGAAGGAGGGTGGGTTATTAGGAATGTAGGCGAGATGGATCCAAAACATCTAAAGTTATGGTAAGTACATAACTAAAAGATGTTATGTGATCCTATCTCGCCTACATTCTGTACTGATGGGACAGCGTCCCTAGCACCTAATTCCTGGGTGGCTCACTGGAAAACACTCCTGAGCACTGTGGAACCAAATGAAGCTCGCCCCCGAGATGCCACATCCGATTTGTAGTGGAAAATGAAGGTGTGCGGGGAAGACCATGTAGCCGCAGCACAAATGTCACTAATGGCAAGCTTAGAATGGAATGCTATTGAAGTAGCCATAGCTCTTGTAGAGTGAGCTTTGACAGAGGTTGTAAGCTCTTTATTAGAAGAGGAATAAGCCTGACTAATACAGTCCCTGATCCATTTGGCAATAGTGACCTTTGTGACGGCTTTGCCCAATTTATTATCCGAAAAGGACACAAACAATTGATCTGTTTTCCATGTCTGTTGGGTCCTGTCTAAATAAAAACGCAATCCAATGTGTGGAAGATGTATTCCTCTTTGTTTGAGTACTTTGGAAAGAAAACTGGAAGTTCTAATGACTGTTGCAGGCAAAAACTGGAACAAACTTTAGGGACAAAGGATGGATTAGGCCTGAGGGATACTCTATCTTTGTGAAAAACCAGGTACGGTGGTTTTACAGATAGAGCTTGAAGCTCTGAGACCCTTCTGGCAGAAGTAATCACGACCAGAAAGGCAGTTTTCCAAGAAAGAAGTTTCAAATCACAGGTTGCTGCTGGTTCGAAGGGGGAGGAGGTTAAGGCACGTAATACCACATCGAGATCCCACGGAGGAGCAGGATGAGAAATCGGAGGTCGTAAAAGTGCAGCACCTTTCATGAAGGTTTTACACAATCTGTTGCTCATTAAAGGTGGGTTTATAGATTCATGAAAATTGGAAATAGCTGCCAATTGGACCTTGATGGTAGAGACTGAAGAACCTTGATTGAATAGGGAAGTGAGAAATTTTAGGACTTCTGACACCGGAACAGTGATGGGATCTAGGCCCCGGAGTTGAGCCCAAATAGCAAATCTCTTCCATTTGCTAGAATACAATTTCTTAGTGGCAGACTTGTGGGCCGAGGATAAGATACATATGACTTCCGGGTCTAAAGTATGATTCCTGACTATAGTCGGAAGAGGAGGAGCCAAGCTGTTAACTTCAAAGTGTGAAGGGACTGATGTAGTTGTCCCGACTGATGAATTAATAGGTCTGGGATCTGATCCAGGAACCATGGTCCGTCCAGTGCATATTTCCAAAGATAGGGGAACCATACCTGACGAGGCCAGTAAGGGGCAACTAGAATCATTTTGCTCCCCAAGTGAGACGCCTTTTGGATCACTCTGGGAAGGATGGGAACTGGAGGGAAGGCGTATAGCTAGCCGGTGGGCCAAGGATGGGCTAATGCGTCCATAGGACTCTCCCCCGGAGCTGGGGTGAGAGAGAAGAACTTTCTGCACTTCGCGTTCAGCGGGGTTGCGAAGAGGTCGCAACAAGGAGTTCCCCATCTGCTGAAGATCTGAGTTGTCACTGCATCGTTCAGAGACCACTCGTGAGGAGAGAGAATAGTTCTGCTTAGTCTGTCGGCTATCACGTTGGACTTGCCAGGGATATGAGTCGCTACCAGAAAACGTCTGGTCGCCACTGCCCATTCCCAAACTCTCATGGCCTCTCTGCAAAGGGGGTAGGATCTGGTCCCTCCCTGCTTGTTCAGATACCAGACTACTGACATGTTGTCGGAGTGAATGGCAATTACGCCCTGAGGGAGGTAATCGTGGAGGGCTTGTAGAGACAGAAACACCGCCCTCATTTGTAAAATGTTGATATGAAGGAGACTCTCTTCTGAATGCCATTTGCCTTGGACTGACCTGCCCAGGTAATGCCCCCCCCCCATCCCATCTGGGAGGCGTCCGTCATCAATGTGGCCATAGGAGGAGGTGGAACAAAGGGTTGTCCCTGATCCAGATTGGAGGGCACCAGCCACCAGCGAAGGTCCCGTTTGCAAGTTTCCGTGATCCGTATGAGGTGACTGAGAGGGAGATCCTGAAAGGACCACTGTGTTGATAGGAGCCACTGGAGAATTCTCATATGCAATCTTGCTAAGGGGACTAGGAGAACAGTGGCCGACAGAGCCTAATAGCTGCAGGACCATTCTGGCTGGAGCTTTGGATCTGAGAAGAAGGCTCGGACTTGAGCCTGTATAGTCTGTATCCTTTCTGTAGGAAGATAGACCCGCATTTGGTTTGAGTCTATCTCTACTCCGATGAACCTTATGCGCTGAGATGGCAGCAACACAGACTTTGGCCAATTGAAGGTAATTCCAAGGGAAGTGCCTAGTGATATGGTGGCTTGTAGGTTCTGCAATAGTAGATGCCTGGAGGTGGCAGTTAGGAGCCAGTCGTCCAGATACGGAAACACCTGGAATCCTAGACTCCTCAGGTGAGCAGTCACGACCGCCAAACATTTGGTGAACACCCTAGGGGCTGTGGTGAGACCAAAGGGCAGTGCGCAGAACTGAAAATGACTGTCTCCCAGGCTGAAGCGCAAATGTCTCCTGGACGCCTGATCTATCAGGATGTGATAATAGGCGTCCTTGAGATCTATGGAGCACATCCAAACACCTTTCTCCAGCAGTGGGAGAATGGATTGTAAAGTGACCATTCGAAACTTGGACTTTTTGACTGATCGATTTAGGATGCTGAGATCCAAAATGGGCCTCAAGTCCCCGGTCTTTTTTGGCACTAAAAAGAATCTTGAGTAAGTCCCTAATCCGATCTGGTCTGCGGGGACCGGTTGGATGACTCCTTTTTGAAGCAGCTTTGAGATTTCTAAGGCTGCGATTTCCCGTTGACTGGGTGGCGGGTCCGGGATTTTCTTGGACGGCGGTGGGGGGTGTGAAAAGGGAATGTTGTAACCTCCAGCGATGATTCGAAGCACCCATCGGTCCTGAGTGATACCTTCCCAGGCTTTTAGGTGCCTTGAAAAACGACCCCCGACTGGCTCCGGAGCTGCACAGTCGGGCAATCCTTCAGGGACTGTGGAAGGCTGAAGAGCCACGAAAGGACTCGCGGTCTCCAGTGTTGCGGAGGCCTCTGCCGCCTCTGGGACGGCGTCTTCCAGAAAAATTTCCCCCTCCTCTGCCTCTAGAAGGGGGATCATCCTGCTGCGAGGGATAAGACTTCTGGGATATACGGAACCACATTTTCCCTCCTCTTTTAGCCTTGGGGTAAGGCCGAAAGGGAATGTAAAATCGTGCCCCTACAGCAGTCAAAGTCTTACCTTCTTGCTCGCAGCGGGTCAATGTGTCCTTTACCTTGGGTCCAAACAAAGAGGACCCATCAAAGGGAGCGTCGGCAAAGGAAGACTTAAAGGCTTCCGCAAAATGACACAGGCGGAGCCAGGCTTGCCTCCGTAGAGCAACACCCGTACCCGCCGCTCTACTCGCCCCCTCGGCTGCATATGAAATGAGCCTCATGGACGAGTTTGATATCGATGACAGCGTAGCCAACTGAGAGCCAACCGTCTGGGCCAGCTGCTCAGGTAGGTTACCCAAGAGGGTATCTGAAAGCTCCTTGATCAGATCCCTCTAAAATCTAGTGAAGTGTGTTAAATAGTTCAGGGACCTTAAGGTAAAGGCCGCTGAACTGAGGGTGCACTTCCCGTACCGATCCATGCTCCTAGACTCCTTATTAGGAGGATGGACGGACGTCGAAGCCTCTGCTACATCTTGTTGGGTAGCAGATGCCACCACCAAGGCATCTACAGCCACACCTTTGGTCAAAAACTCCTTCTCTGGGGATGCTGATAAGAACTTATTTGGGCGAGCAGGCACCGGTTCCACAGAGTCTGGATGTTCCCACGCCCTTCGACAGATCAAATCTAGGAGCTCGTCGAAGGGCGGAGACACCCAGGAGGCAGAGGGCTGAGCCCCGAAGGCCTTGAGGAACACCGACTCGTCAGCGGAAGGTGGTTTGGAATGCCAGCCGCCTCGTTGTTTGAGGGCTTCCAAGATGTCTGCAAAGGAGACATCATCTGAGGACGACTTAGGGGACCCCTCCGCATCATCAAGATCGGTGTCCGACGTGAGAGACTCATCGGGGGAGTCGACGTGCTTCCTCTTGCACAGTCTTTTCCTTGGGGTTCCTCCGAAGAAGCTTCAGAGGGACCTCCAGGAGGGGGGAACCCCCACTGGGGGTGACCTCAGGCCCCGGGGCTCCGCTGTCTAGGGACAGGGGGACTACCAAAGACCCAGTCTCCGTGTGTAGGGAAGGTGCTGGTGAGACCGTGGAGGTAGCCAAAGAAGATTTGGCCAAAGCACTCCTCATGGCCCTGAAGGCCGGACCGCCAGAGTCCTGGGAAGGTCCAACCCCCGTGGCCACAACAGTAGATGGTACCCCCGCAGCCGACGCACCGAGAGGAAGGCTCGGAACCGAAAACATCGGTCCTGAAGCGTCCCCCCCAGGGCCGACGGAGGAGGTCCGTGTAACGAACTCCGACTTGAGAGCCGGGGTTGGAGTAAGGGTCGGGGCAGACCCGAAAACCTCCATCAGCTCCACCAGCACCGGCTCCAATGGTGCCGAGGCTGTTGGAGGAGGAACCAGAACTACAGGGTGGGCCATCGGCTCTGAAGCCGAATGGGCTGGAGCCGAAACTAATTTCTGGAATACAGGAGACTGAAACAGTCTTTGGAGCACCCTGTCGATGTCCAAATCCGACATCTTGGAAGATCGGGAGGAGACCGACCGGGTCCGAACCGACTTCTCCATTGGCTCCGAAGGACTGGGGGACCGGCTCCGAATAGACTCGACCAGTATCGGTGCCGAGGGAGATTCCAAAACAATTTCCCTCGGTGCAGAGGAGGGCTTCGGCGCCGAAGGGGAAGAGTCTGAGCCGGCAACCCTCATCGGCTCCAAAATCAGTGGAGCCGATGAAGGTGACCCACCTCTCGAAGCCCCAGCCATCGGCTCCGAAACCAGAGGAGTCGAGACTGGAGGCATCGAGGCAGACCGTTCCACCCTCGGTTCCGAAGTCCATGGAGCCCATGGAGAAGCCTGCCTAGATTTCTTACTGGTCGGTTCCGACGGACTGGTCGGAGCCGACGATTTCTTTTTCTTAGCTGGAGAGGAGGAGGAAGATAAGGCCTCCTCGAAGGAGGGTTTAATAAGCCCTTTCAAGATCAATTTATTCTTCCTCTCTTGGAGGACCCTAGAGGAAAAAGCGTGACACGCTGCAAGACTCCTGTAGGTGTTTGGCGCCTAAACAGTATACGCATAAGGAGTGATCATCGGTGATGGACATTTTATAGTTGCATCTCGTGCACTTCTTAAATCCTGAGGGTCTATGCTCTTTGGACATAATGCCTGTAAACTATTCACTATATCAGTAGAAAAAACACAATGTATGTCACTTAGTAAAGATTTTAACAACAATAAACCTTTTTTTTTTTTTTTTTTTTTTTTTAAACGAAAGGCAAAAGCCCCAAAAAAATTAACAAATACAACCACAAAAACCACGGAAAAAGGAGGGCCAAGAACCCTCTAACTCAAACAGGTACTTGACCTCTCTAAAAATAAGAAGTCTCACTAAAGAATAGGAGAAGGCCCCTCTAACTTAAACGGAAACCTTTCCCTGTTCAATCACACAAATTTACCACAAAAATACTCAAAAAACACACTGATACACAACGATAGCTGTTAAAACAGCTTTTGGGTAAAGAATAAAGAATTTCCTGACAGAAAAACTTTAAGAAAAACAGCACTTAGTTCAGCCAAGTTCGAGACCACGTCCTAGCTTGTAAGCGGCAAACGAGATCTGGGGGATTAGTGGTGGTGCATCCTGGGATAGAGAATAGCTCAGCCAATAAGAGGCTTCGCTCTATAGCATAGCGTGCCGAGTCGGAGCCGAGGATCGGCTCCGAGCCCATCAGTACAGAATGTAGGCGAGATAGGATCACATAACATCGAATATTTCAGGAGTCGGCCGACCGGCACTTGCGAATTGCTTCTGCTTTGTGCACCGCACAGCAAGAAAGACTGATGTAATGGCTTCGGCTGCATGTTTTATACCCCTGACTACCTGACGTTACGGAAGATGAGAAAGCAACCAACGCAGGACTCAAGACTTTGATAATCAGGCCAACTGAGGGCAACCTGCAAGCAGATAACCTAAATGTGATGACTGCAACAGTGAAACACGAAGAACATCCAGATTTGTCAAGGCCAAATTTGCTTTCTGTAGTAGTTTGGGAATTAGAGGAATTGATGGATAGACATAAAGAAGTCCTGGAGGGCCAATCACGAACAAGTGCATCCCTTGGGGAATCAGGGCAAAGTAGTTGCTGCATTTGGCATTGGTGAGGGATACAAAAAGGTCACAGCAAGGCTGGCCCCATTTTTGGAAAATCTCTTCTGCAATCTTCTGATTGAGGGACCACTCGTGAGGCAATAGTATAGCTCTGCTCAATTTGTCTGCTACTATGTTGGATCTCACTGGGATGTGCATTGCTGTCAGAAAGTGAGTGGTAGATGCTACCCATTGCCAGACACTTAAGGCTTCCAGACATAGGTGTTAAGATTTGGTTCCCCCCTTGCTTGTGTACCAGACTACAGACATGTTGTCCGATTGGAATGCTATCGTCCCCAGAGTGAGAGAGTCTTGAAATACTTGCAACTCTAAAAGCACAGTCCTCATCCCCAGGACATTTATGTGCAAATGAGCGTCATGTTGATGCCAGATGCCTTGAACTGTCTTCCCTAGATAATGAAAACCACCAACGACCAGCAAAAAATGATAGTGAACACGCAGTAATGAAGAAATAATGATTATTTATTTATAATTCCTTCAAATCCAGACCGGTTTCGGCTATTCAGCCTTTATCAATGAATACAATAAAGTTTTTGTGAATGAATTAAAGCAGCCTGCATTTATACTAGTCTCTGATTACCTGGAAGCAATATTACTGCACCACCCAGTGGCTGGAGTAACAAAGTGCATGTTCCATTCTTGATTAAAGCATATGACCAGTGACACAAAAATGCCAGAGGTGTAGATATTAAGTCATATTTTTAAAGATAAAAATCAAAGCTCTGGAAGTAAGCCATTATATGACATACATATTACAAGGTAATAGACCAATACCATAGTCACTATTTGTGAATGCATATCATAGTGTAAAAAAGCAGAAAATATATACCACTAGTATATATATATTTTGAAGGGTGATAACCAGAAGTTCAAAAGAACTGAATAATAATGAACCAAGTACTAATCATATAATATATTACAAAATAAGGCAAAAAGAGTATAGTGGCCTCATTCTCAGCTATATTATAGATTATAATAAATTGAAATAATATGCTTGTAGATAATACAAGTTCAACATTGTAATTGTACAATACTCAATGTTTAACGCCAACATACCAGATACGAATACCAAACCATACATATACATATTCATATATCCTGAACAATTTTTTATCATGCTTTGTAGAGTATAATATGAGAGTCTTTATCTTTGCGTTTTTTCAGAATGTCGGTAGTCAGGTGGTTTACCAAAGCCATTTCGGGATAATTGAACCGAATACCGAAAATATTTAAAAGCGAAAATGAGCAGACGATGAAAAGTACAAGGTTTGAATGAGGCACAAAACCGACAGTGAGGTACGTCGTGGTCTGAGCCTAAGCAAGGAAAGCAGTACGAATGAAAATCTTTATGAGGTATTTGCTTTCCACAAGAAATACAATTGTTAACTTTTACTGACATTGGTTTAGAGCAAGAAAAAGGATTCCCAAAAGGGTACTTAGCTTAGATGAAGACTTCAGATCTGAAACTCAAAAACGAATATTTCAGGAGTCGGCCGACCGGCACTTGCGAACTGCTTCTGCTTTGTGCACCGCACAGCAAGAAAGACTGATGTAATGGCTTCGGCTGCATGTTTTATACCCCCTGAATACCTGACGTTATGGAAGATGAGAGAGCAACCAACGCAGGACTCAAGACTTTGATAATCAGGCCAACTGAGGGCTACCTGCAAGGAGATAACCCAAATGTGATGACTGCAACAGTGAAACACGAACTACATCCAGATTTGTCGAGGCCAATAGGGAGCAATTAAGATCACTGTCTTCAACAAATTTGCTTTCTGTAGTAGAGGAATTGATGGATAGGCATAAAGAAGTCCTGGTGGGCAATCATGAACAAGTGCATCCCTTGGGGAATCAGGGCAAAGTAGTTGCTGCATTTGGCATTGGTGAGGGATGCAAAAAGGTCACAGCAAGGCTGGCCCCATTTTTGGAAAATCTCTTCTGCAATCTTCTGATTGAGGGACCACTCGTGAGGCAATAGTATAGCTCTGCTCAATTTGTCTGCTATTATGTTGGATCTCACCGGGATGTGCATTGCTGTCAGAAAGTGAGTGGTAGATGCTACCCATTGCCAGCCACTTAAGGCTTCCAGACAAAGGTGGTAAGATTTGGTTCCCCCCTTGCTTGTGTACCAGACTACAGACATGTTGTCCGATTGGAATGCTATTGTCCCCAGAGTAAGAGAGTCTTGAAATGCTTGCAACGATAAAAGCACAGTCCTCATCCCCAGGACATTTATGTGCAAATGAGCGTCATGTTGATGCCAGATGCCTTGAACTGTCTTCCCTAGATAATGACCCTCCACCCTATCTGGGAATCGTCTGTGGTCACTACGGCTTGGGGTTGGGAAGGAATAAAGTGACGGCCTTGAGACACTAGAGGAGAATGATCCACCACTGAAGATCCTTTTTACACGAATTTGTCATGATTTTGTGTGTCATTGGTAGTTCTAGAATTGACCACTGCACCAAAAGTAAACACTGAAGTATTCTACTGTGAAGACAAGCTACGGGAATAAGGACAATTGAGGTGGCCATTTTGCCAAGTACTTGAAGTAGTTTGGCAGAAGCTAGTTTCTTTCTGATCAACATTCTTACATAATACCGAAGATAATCTGCTCTGTCTTGTGGAAGTTTTGCTATCATCCTTGTTGTGTCTATTTCTGTTCCTATGAAGACCACATCCTGACATGGCTCTAGATTTTTCATAGTTTATTGTAATCTCTAGAGAGGAACAGAGTTGTAGCATAGAGTCCTTGGCTTTAGCAGAAGATGCCAGTCATCCAGATATGGAAACGCCCGGAATTCCTTGATGTCTCAAGTGAGCCGCATCTACTGCCAAGCATTTGGTGAACACTCTGGTGGGGCTGTAGTGAGACTAAAGGGTAAGGCTCGAAACTGAAGTGACTGGGTCCTAACCGGAAGCGCACGTGCCTTCTGGACCACTTTTCCATCTGTGTATGGTAGTATACATCCTGAAGGTCTATAGAGAACATCCAATTGTCTTTTTCCAAAAAAAGGAAGTATTGAATGCAGTGTCACCATCCGAAACTTGCTCTTTTTCACAGACTCATTTAGATTACAGAGATCCAGAATGGGTCTCCAGTCCTCTGTTTTCTTTGGAACTAAAAGGAATTTTGAGTAAATTTCAAACCGTCACTGGTCTGTGGGTAAAGAAGATGTATGCACAAGCACTGAAGCCCAATAAACTCTTCTTAACTGGAACAAATACGCCTCAGTTGAAAACCAAAGTTCGTTTATTACTTTACCAAAAAAACTTTGAAGATGCACGAACAGACAATAAAAATCAAGACACAGATAAATCCAAGTGGAAACCAAAGTAAATCAAGCGCTTTCACCCGTTACCGTGACGGGCTTTTTCAAGATGGTCTGTGGGACTTCTTGGATGACTCTCTTAGCAGCTTTTGAATTTCTAAAGTTGTTTGTTCCTTTGGAATGGGTGGAACATCTGTTTTGTTTTTGGGAATGGGGAAGGAAAAGGGAATGACGTAACCCCTGGATACTAAGTTCTGCACCCATTTGTCATTTGTTATTTTTAGACAGGTATGAAGGTGCAGAGCAATCGCCCCCCCAAATGCCTCCAGAGGGGAACAATCGGGCACCCCCTCAGGAGACTGAAAGGGCTTACCAAAGAAAGATTCTCTGGAGCCTTGATTCTGCGGAACTACCCTGCTGCGATGGCAGCGTCTTCTGTTGTTGTCCCCCCCCCCACCTCTAGGGGAACTTTCAACTTTTTTGGGTCTTGGAAAGACCTTTGTAATTTTTTTTTTTGTAATTTTTTTGAACAACATCTTTCCACTACCTCTTTGGCCTTTGGGAAAGGGTCTGGTGAGTGTGGAAAAACATATTCCAATGCCAAGTAAGATCTTTATTTACTTATTTATTTATATGACATTTGTTAACCTTCCTGTTCACACCTGGTGAGCATCTCTAACTTTGGGCTCAAAGAGATGAGCCATCAAAAGGGGCATTAATGAAGGAAGACTTGAAGGTCTCAGTGAAATCGTAAAGGCGAATCCAGGCCTGCCTCCTAAGTGAGATGCCTGAACCCGCTGCCCTAACCATTCCATCTGTTACATATGAGATGAGTCTCATGGAAGAGTTTATGACAGAATTTAGGGTGGCGAGCTGAGAGGTTACCTTGTATGCAACCCCATCAGCTACAGCTCCTTGTGGGGAGTCTGACACCTCATCAGATCCTTCTGTAGTCTAGTAAAATCTGTTAAGTAATTCAGCGACCACAAGGCGAAGGTTGCTGGCAAAAAGATGAGCTTCCTCTATCTATCCATGCACCTGGAATATTTATTTGGGGGATGGATAGTGGAAATGGTCTCAGAATGTTCCTTTTTAGTGGCTGCTGCCACGGCCATGGTACCAACCACATCTTTTGTAAGGAAAGGCTTGTCCAAAGGGGCAGTAATATATTTATTCAGCCTCCTAAGAGTAGGCTCTCTGGAGTCTGGGGTCTCCCATGCCTTCTGAGAGATTAAGTCAATAAGTTCATCGGAAGGGGGGGAGGGGGAGTCACCCAAAAGGTAGAAGGTTGAGACCCAAAGGCCTTCAGATATACCAAACTCCTCAGCTGAAGTGGTTGTGGACTGCCAAATCACCTGTCTATTTTAACATTTCCACTTCGGAGATGTCTTCAGGAGGTGACTGAGAGAACCCTTCTGCATCAGAGAGGTCAGTATCAGATGTGAATGTCACTTCTGGGGAGTCCAGATGCTTGCTCTTGCAAGTCCTCTTCCGATGGACTTCCTCAGTGGGGTAAACTGGGCGACGTTTCAGAAGGGGGGGGTCTCTTGCTGGACGTCCTTAGGCCTGGGCTTTCTGGGACCCCATGGAAGGGGTATGTGAGTAGGCAAAGTCACAGGCCCAAAAGTAGAAGGAAGATCCTGGAAATACCGTGTCTGAGACTGGGGTGTAGTTATTACCCTCCTCATAACCTCAAAGGCACCCACTCCCTGACCCAAAGAAATCCCTGGATCTGACAAAAAAGTAGTCAGAGCCCAGGGAATCTCCAGTGCAGAGGACAGATACTCTATGGCAGAGGTAGGATCCAAACTCACCCACAATGAAGCTCCAAAAGGCAGGGCCAAAAAGCAGGGTTGGATCCGGTGAAATCCAAACTCCCTCTCTGGGTCCAACTGTGGAGTGTCGATTCCTAGAGATCTCCCGCTCTAACAGAGCAGAAGAACTCAGGGCAGACATCAGATCCGAGGAACCCTTGGGCCTGGTATCAAAGATGGACACCAGCTGGCCATCCAAATCTTATGGTCCTGAAACCAGGGGACGGAGGAGGAACAGGCGCCAATGGAGAGGACTTTTTCAAATCCAGAGCCTTAGGGCTCTAATTTCAAGAGTCGGCCGACCGGCACTTGAGAACTGCTTCTGCTTTGGGCACGGCGCTGCAAGAAAGACTGAATAAAAATGGCATCGGCTGCATGTTTTATACCCTGACGACCTGACGTCATGGAAGAGGAGACAGCAACCGACGCAGGACCCAAGACTTTATTATTTAGGCCGACTGAGGGCAACCTGCCAACAGATTACCCAAATGTAATGACTGCAGCAGTGAAACACAAAGAACATCTTGGTCAAAGCTGGTGTCTTCAGAAGCCTCTGCACTACCCTATCCACATCATCATCTGACAAGCACCTGGCAGATCGGGTAGATAAGGTAGGGAGATCTGGATTTTGTCAAAAATGGTGACAGGACCCGAGAAGATATATGCTCCAATGATGGAGAATGGCTCTGAAGTCTAAATTCAGTAGAGCCAAAGAGGTTGGAGCGTAAAGTTCAGGTTGCTCCGAAGACCTCTCTGATCTGGTAGCTACTGGCTGCTCTGAAGAATCTGTAGGAGTAGTTTAGGCACTTTCTGTCTCAGCTCAGAGGATGATTCTGGAGTTGAGGAAGGTCACTTTTGTGCTTTGACTGACTTATCAGATGATTTGGAGGACTCTGAAGAAACAGCCCCAGAAAAAGGAGTTTTAAGTAAACCTTTTAATACAAGTTTACTTTTTACACTCCATAAGAGCCCTTTGGTTGAAGCCACTGCAAATGGAGCATGATTCTTGTAGATGTAAAGGCCCCAAGCAATACACACACAGTGTGTATCACAGAGTCACCTTTTTGCCACATTGTTCATATTTTTTAAACCCTAAGGGATCACTCAGAGGCATCTTTTTGCCACACTGTTCATATTTTTTAAACCCTAAGGATTTCCCATCCTGTTTTTGAGATGTATTCAAATTTAAGCCACTAAAATTTAAGCTACAGAAAATAGAGAGAAAGCGCATGCGCACACACACACACACACACACACACACACATATACACACACACACACACATACACACACACACATACACACACACACATACACACACATTGTAGAGTTACAAGTTAAAGAATGCCCTCCAACTTAAACATACACTGGAAAAGGGAATGGGAACAACACTCGCACAGGCAAACAAAACGCCCTCTAACTTAACGGACATAAAGAAGGGTAAGGAAACTGCTAACGAAGTAGTAATAGAAGGAAAAACTAAGTAGAAATTACAAAGAATATACAAAAACTCTGACTTAGCCCAGAGCCTTTTGGAAGGACCATGTCTTTATCTGAGCGGCAAACAAGATTGGAGGGTTTCAGGAACTGCATTATGGGTAAGGGAGAATGCCCATGAGCTTTGCTGAAAGCCTACACCTTTTGAAAAAGGCAGAGAATATTCCAATGGATTGGATACGACCCATAAGTGAGAATAAAGCTGAGATTGAAATCATATGTTTTGAGAGTGCAATTAGTTGGCAAATTTTAAAAATTCCTTACAGAGTATTTTGTCAGAAATATTTAATGAGCAAATAGCTGTACTAGGAAAATTATTATTTTGAGCTGGGACACAGGATCTAAATTAACGAAGCATAGTAGGGCCTTATTAAGTTTAATTCTGTCGGCTATGAAAAAGGCAATTACTAGAAAAATGGAAACAAAGTCTAAACCAAGTAGCAAATTACAAAAAAATAAATGTGAACTGTGACCAAAACGTGCAGAATAATACTCAGCAGCAGGGTGTGCTTTAAGAGAAGGCAGAAATTCAGCAATTTATGTAATGCTGGACTGATAGCAGCATAGTAAATGATCAGGAAATGAAAAATATGCTATATATAATCTAGCTACATGGAAAAATAATATGGATTGTTTTCTTTTCTGCTATATCTCGGGTGATAACTTAAAAGTGTTGAAAGAAAAAAAAGTACTGAGCAACAATACAGCAAATTGTTACACAGAGTAAGACGATACTATCGGATTTTGGACATGTACAGAAAGCTACTCTGTGATAAGAAAGCAACTACATATTTTAGCACATTTTTCAAAACACAAATCTTTCTCTTTTCTTTCACTCAGTCACCAACTTCCTTCATACTGCGGAGTGTGTGGTCACTTCATCTGATCTCAATACTAAAGGAGTTCTGCCATGAGGGACAATTCCCAAACATTTTCACTGTGAATTATCTCTTTGTACAACAGCCTGTAGTCACTACATCCAACTCAGATACTGCATGCGCTCTGTCATGAGGGCCAACTCTCAAATGTTTTCACCTCAAATTCAGTCTTTGTACAGTAGCCTGTGATCACTACATCTGGCACAGATACTACAGGAGCACTGCTATAAGGGCCTTCTCCCAAACATTTTCACTTGAGAATTTTGTCTTTGTACAATGTAAGCAAATTTATATACAGCAATGTTTTCTAAGTTAAACTTCAACTAGTCAAATACCTCCCTGTGCTGGAAATTGGCTTTAAGAGAGTAGATTCTACAGACCACTTACTAAGTTGGTCACTGTTCTTTCTCGTCTAGTAGTTTACTCTGTATATGTCACTTAGTCTTTCTGGCTGACGGGTTTCTGCATTCAGGAAATTAAAGAAAACTTGTTCTACTCTGTACCTCTGTTAACTGCTTTATATTGCTATAACCTGATTACTATCGGTTATAATTTGACCTGAGGGTGGATCAGACCCCTAGCAAATACACCACCTCTGGTAAAGCACCCGACTATCTCAGTGACCATCTCCTAATCTATACAACCAACATTCGTCAGTCAAGAATGGAATCATGAAGCAGGAATGGAAATCAAACCAAAAGCAGAAAAAAATCAGGCAGCAACTGAATGTGCCAAAGAAATATATGAAAGAATATAAGGTGAAGGACTAGACGAGAAGGCAAGAAATGTGGAAAATGCATAAATAAAGTTGCAAGTATAGAAATCTTCTGGAGGAATCTCATGCTGATCTTGATCAAACGCAGGAATGGTTAAGAGAGGCAAATTCAAACCAAGAGATGAAAGGTTAATACTAGTGGGCACAAAACAGTGGGCTACGTACACGTTGGTTTACAAAATCCATTGAACATATGGGAGAAACAGGTTTTGTAAAACAGAATTGGAACAGTACAGTTGTGTACACTTACCTTAAATGTAGATGTGCGAGTGTATTCACTGTTGCAGTCATTACATTTGGGTAATCTGCTGGCAGGTTGCCCTCAGTCGGCCTGATTAACAAAGTCTTGGGTCCTGTGTCGGTTGCTGTCCTTTGCTCCATGATGTCAGGTCGTCAGGGGTATAAAACATGCAGCCGACGCCATTACATCAGTTTTTCTTGCTCCAGATGTCAGGTGTTCCCCAAATGGGGGGACCAAATATTTAAGTAATTAAAAACACAAAGATATACATCTCCAAACTAAAGCAAATACACCAAAAAGGCTTTTAAGCATAGTAAAGGAAAGTATAAGAAAAGAAAAAAAAAAGGGGTTGGAGGGAGGGTAACCAGGACTACAACAGTGAATACACTTGAACATCTACATTTTATGGTAAGTGTACACAACTGTACTATGTTCCTCGTGTTTCACTGCTGCAGTCATTACATTTGGTTAATCTGCTGGCAGGTTGCCCTCAGTCTGCCTGATTAACACAGTCTTGGGTCCTGCATCAGTTGCTGTGTTTATAGAAAAGGTCCTGAGACCGCTGGTAGACAAAGTCAGCACTATATTGAAAGATACATTACAACTTTTGAAAGATTTGGAAACAATAGATCTTAGATATACATGCAACCATGAATTAATACTAGTCACGTTGGATGTATGTAATTTGTTTACTTGTATTCCCAATGAGTACGGTCTTCAAGCCATTAGGGAAGTAATGACAAAAAACAGTAACTTCTCCACTGATAGACAGACCCTTATAGCAACTACTGGACATGATTCTACACAATAATATATTCATGTGTAATAAGTCATATTATTTTCAGACATGGGGAGTCGCCATGGGGACACCATGTCTTGAACTCCTACGTGAATCTTGTCTTATATCACTGGGAACAAGAACATCTGTTCCACAGTGAGTGGATGGCGAAAATAGTAATTTACAGGAGATTTGTGGATGATATCCTACTCCTTTGGAATGGGACATGTGAGGAATTACATGAGTTTGTTGGATATCTACAGAACACCACTGAGTTTCTTAAATTTACATATGAATTCTCCAAAGAGAATGTGAACTATTTAGATCTGGCTATATCTCTTGATGCAGAGAAACAGATCCACACTGGTTTGTTTAGGAAAAAATGCTGGAAGAACACAATGCTAGAATTTAGCAGCATGCATCCCAGGTACATCTTTACAGGGATAATAAGAGGACAGTATTCTAGAATTTTGAGATTATGTAAAGATTTAAATGTTCTATATGAAGAAGCCATTATACTAGAGAGAATTTTTGTAGAAAGAGGATATAATGCAACTCTAGTTAAAAACATTGCGAAAGAATTACTGTCCCTCACAGGACATGAGTTATTACCTCAGAATAAGCCTATAGAAAAAGGAGTAAGCAGGAAATATAAATCTAAGAAGTATAGTTCAACAGTTGCCAGAAGGAAAGTCCCACAAAGAATAGTTAGTTATGCTATGAAATATACAAATGATAACTTTGAAATAAGAAAAATTATAACAAAACATTGGAATATATTAGGTTTAACAGAAGATGTTTATAAATTAGTGGGGAATAGACCAACATTTGTCTTCCAGACCTGTGACAATTTAAAAGAGATATTTTGAAAAATATCCATGGAGACCACAAAAATGTGAGCCATAATATCAAGAAAGTAGGAACGTTTCCATGTTTGAGTTGCAGGATGTGTCAATACATCATCGATGACCAGAATTATGTGCATCCGAATGGCTATTTCAAGTTTACACCAAGAACATACACAGACTGTAACACCAAGAACCTAATTTATATGGCAAACTGTACACAATGCACAGCATTTTATGTAGGTCTTCTGAAAAGAAAATTAAAAGAACGAGTGTACAATCATGTGTACGATATAAGAAAACAAAATGAACTAAATGCACTTGCTAAGCATGTTAGAGAGTTTCCGAATCATGGATTTAAGTTTAGGGTCCTGCAAACACTAAAAGAGAATATAAGGATGGGAGACATGAACAACTACCTACATAAATTAGAACTAGAGTGGATTCTCAGAACAGGAGCACACAGGGAACCAGGCATTAATAACTACTTATCATTAAAACCAATTTTGAAATAATGAAGTAATTTTATCAGCAGAGGAACATATTTGTATTATGACACAATTTAATATATATTAATATTTTGGAATGAAGATGGTATGCAGCATTATACAAACAATAATCGTTGTTTGGTTTTATTAGAATTTTTAAACATTTTTTATGTATAATTAAGTAGACCTAGATATTAATTAATTAAGTTTTACTTGATTTAAGAGAATAGTAGGGGTTTTGCTATATATAAATTGACCATAATCCAGTTAGAGTATAAGAAATACCATCCATGATACTTAGGAATATAACTAGTAAACAATAACACAATATAGTGTAGTTTTAGAATTTGTAGAAACAATTAATACTTTTATGATGGTTTTCAAATGTTAAGCGCATTCAGATAGGTATAATATGAGACTTCTATTTTAGGAGCAATGATTTATTTAATATTGTTATTTAATAGTTATTTATTTGATTATATAATATAAATTCTGAACTCTTAATATTTAAATTAATTAATTATCAGTTTTTACAATACCATTTTATACATGATATTTATTATCTCTTTGGTATATTTTATAATAGTAATTATAGGAGCAGCTGTATTCTATCTTAAACGAGTGGATTTGATTGATAGTTTATTAGAAATATATTTATTTATTTATATATTTATATTAATTTAGATAGATACATGTTTCTACGTTGGATGAATTTTTAACATCTCCAGTACACACCTATAATAAGTCTACAAACAATTATATAAATTATACCAACTCTTGGAATCAACACTGTCATAGGTGTTTCGCTTTTTTACAACTAAAGGAATATAGAATTGTACCTTATAGTAAATTATAGGTAAGTTTAGATTCATACATTATACTAAATCATTAATATAGTTTCTAGAAATTAACTCATGATTACCGTACACTATGCAATCTAGGTACAAAATATATTTAGTTCAGGTAACAAGATAGTTCTGGATACCGAATGACCAGAGTAACTAATATAGAAATAAGGTTCATAAAAATATCTTAGGACATAGTACATAAAGTTCAGTTCAGAATAGACGAAGTAATGTGGACTGCGGCTTGAGAGCAAAATGAACTACTCTCTATAAATTACAAGAGAAATAACATAACATTTACACTACAGATGCGCTTTTTGTTTTTAGCAGACATAGCACATAATGTTAGTATATAGGGAACTAGCAGTTTAGAAGTAAAATGAACGACTCATTGATGGAGCGTTTATGAATATAGATCATGATGCTTTATGAGAGCAATATTGTAGATAGGATCGTATGATTGATGCGTGTTCATTTTAATATACATATTTTTTTGCATGCTATTTGAACTTTATACTTGATTTATTGTTACACGCATCCAGATTGTAGGTTTCTCATATATACAAATTAGAAATATGAACACCGAATAACCTATATGGAGCATGTGGGAACAAATGAAGAATAAACTAACCGAAAACCATGCATAATATTTTAAAATTATTCTTAAATTGAATGTGGTTTCTGTCAGGACCCCTTACCATGGATTTTTTACTACGGATTTTTTATTATGGATTTTATAATGGATTTTTAAATAACTTAGAAATATTAGTCAGTGTAGGAATTGTAACTAACATATATTTTGTTAGGATATTTTGGTTAGGATTTTGAAATGATTGGTGTTGTACTTGTATTTGTATCTGCACAGAAGAAATGAGCTACATCTTTAAAGTCCTATTTGACTAATTACTAAACAAGCTGCTAATTGATATGATTAAGAATTATTCAAATGGTATAAAATGGTCCCAGTGACTTATGTTAGTAGATCTGATGAAGCGTGCGTTCCAGCACGTGAAAGCGCTTATCTTCTGCAGTTTTATGGAATAAAAGATTTTGTGGATTATCTTGGACTTCTCGTGGTGTATCCTGATCACTGTTTTACTTTTCTGAAAGATATACATCTCCAAACTAAAGCAAATACACCAAAAAGGCTTTTAAGCATAGTAAAGGAAAGTATAAGAAAAGAAAAAAAAAAGGGGTTGGAGGGAGGGTAACCAGGACTACAACAGTGAATACACTTGAACATCTACATTTTATGGTAAGTGTACACAACTGTACTATGTTCCTCGTGTTTCACTGCTGCAGTCATTACATTTGGGTAGATTCCCAAAGCTATGGTTGGGAGGATGGATTTATACAGCATTAGGACCAGCTATAAGGCCCTGCAGGATAGCAGTGGGAAAGCCAGCTCTGGATTTAGAGAAGAGAGGTGAATGGTAATGTTTGGTGAACGTATGAACTGAGCTCCAGGTAGCAGCTTCTAGAATGTCTCTGGTAGGAAAACCTCTGAGAAAGGCTGTAGAAGTAGATGCAGTCCTAGTGGAATGAGATCTGATCCCCTGGAGGATAGTTTTACCATGGTGCATATAGCAGGAACGAATACAATGGCTTATCCATTTGGAAATAGTCTGATTTGAAATAGCCTTTCCCTTTGCCCCTGCAGCGGAATGCCACCAGTATTTGATCAGATTTTCTTAGAGATTTTGTTCCGTTTAAGTAAAATCTAAGCTGTCTGTGCACATCCAATGAATGCAGAATCCGCTCCCCCTTGTTCTGTGGATTTGGAAAGAAAGTTGGCAAATGAATGCTTTGATTAAGAGCTATACTGAATACCACCTTAGGCATGAAGGATGGGTTGGTCATGAGAGACACCCTGTCCGCATGAAAAATAATGAAAGGCTCCACCGCACCCCCATAAGAGCCTGTAATTCGGAAATCCTTCTAGTTGAAGTGACTGCTAAAAGGAAAGCTGTTTTCCAAGAGAGAAATTTTAAGTCTGCAGTAGCAGCTGGCTCGAAAGGAGGAAGAGTAAGTTTTTCTATTACAAAGTTGAGGTCCCAGGCAGGGGCTGGAGCTCTCCTGGGTGTTCTTAAGTTTTTGGCCCCTCTGACATACTGCTTTACAAGAGAATGAGAGAAGAGGGGAGGCTATCGGTGTTGTAATGAGCTGAAATAGCGGAGGCATGGATTTTTATGGAAGAAAAGGACAGGCCCTTGTGAAGCATCTCAGTTAAGTACTGTAAAATCTAATGAATATTGGGCACTGTTGTGCTTATCCCTTGTGACTGATTACAGGCACAAAATATTTTCCATTTGTCAGCATACGATTTTCTAGTACTAGGCCTTCTTGCCTCCAAAATGACATCCATCACAGGTTTGCTGAGGGATGCTAAGGGTGAATTTAGGTGATTAGCCACACTGCAAGACTTAAAGTTTGAAGCAGAGTATGCAGAATTTGGTTGTTCTGCTGAGGCAGTAAATAAGGTGTCTGAGGCAGGTGCCATGGTGGAAGGTGTGACACATTGCGCAGGAGTGAGTACCAGTGTTGGCGAGGCCAGTCTGGAGCAATCAAAATAATTTTTGGTTTGTCCTGTTTGACTTTTAGTAGAACTTTGGAGAGCAGAGGCAGGGGGTGAAAAGCATAGACTGATGGGTTTTTCCAGCTGAATGATAGAGCATCCACTTTCCACGTTTTTTTGTGATGAATTCTTGTGCAGAATTTGTCCAACTGATAGTTCTGGGGTGAGGCAAAAAGATCTATGTCTGGACTCCCCCATTTGCGTGTCAACGTGATGAAAATCTGTGGGTTCCAGTTTCCATTCGTGTGGGTCCATGAGATTTCTGCTTAGTCCGTCTGCCAGCATATTCGGCTTTCCAGGCAGGAATTGCGCTTGTCGCTATATCTGATAGGTCAAGGCCGTGTTCCACAATGCCATGGTTAGTCTGCAAAAGAGGTAGGAGTGTGTACCCCCCTTGCTTGTTTATGTACCACATAACTGTGGTGTTGTCTGTCTTTATCATTAATTGTCCTGGATGAAAGTATTCCTTGATGACTGTCAGTGCATTCTGTACAGCTAGCATCTTTTTTGATTGATATGAAGGTGCATTTGAGTTGGGCTCCATTTGCCCTGAATGCACTTCCCTGCCAGGTGAGCCCCCCAAGCATAGTCTGATGCATCTGTAGTTAGAGCTTGGGCGGCAGGGGATGGAGTGAATGGCAGTCCCTTGTTTTGGTGGCAGGCCTCTGCCCTCCATATGAGCTCTAGTTGCAGGCAAGGTATGATAGGAATCATTGTTTCCAGTCTGTGACAGTGTTGACTCCATAAACTTTTTAAGTACCACTGAAGTTTCCTCATATGCAGTCTTGCATATGGAATTAGAAGAATGCAGGAGGCCATTAACCCCAAGGCTTGCAGAATTTGTGTTGCAGATAGCAGGGTTTTTGTGGCCACCTGTTTGAAGTTACCAAATGAATTTGCTTTTCTGGCATAAAGTAAGCCATCTGGGCAGTTGTATTGAAGCTTGCACCCAGGAATGTAATTTTTTGAGAGAGTACCAGTTGTGATTTATTTTTGTTTATTGTATACCCTAGACAAGTTAGAACCCTTTTTACAAACACCAGATGTTTTAGAAGAATGTCCCTGTTTTCTGCCTGAATTAGACAATCGTCCAGATATGGATATATTTGAATATTTCTTTGTCTGCAAAATGCAATTACTGGAGCCAGGCACTTTGTGAAGACCCTGGGCGCAGTAGATAAGCCAAAGGGCAGTGCGGAGAACTGGTAATGTAAGTAGCCTGCTTTGAAGCAGCGGTATCTTCTGTAAGATTCCCTGATTGGGATATGCAGGTAAGGCTCTTACCAACCAGGCATCTTTGCCTAGCATAGAAAGTAACTGTTGAAGAGTCAGGAACTTGAATTTTAGAATGTCCAGAAATGTGTTTAGAGTAGATAAGTCCAGAAATGGACGCCATGATTTGTCTTTTCTGGGTACCAGGAAAAGTCTTGACTAAAAACCTTGTCCCTTTTCCTCTTCTGGTACCGGCTGAATAGCCCCCATGTTCATGAGGGACAGTACTTGTTTCTGGGTCTCTGCCCACTAATTTGGGGGCAGGTCTGGCCATCCGTTTGGGATTGGCAACGTGTGGAAAAGAAATCTGTATCCCTGGGATACAATATTGAAAACCCATTTGTCCTGGGTTATAAGTTGCCAGTTTCTTGCATGAAGTGCCAGTTTTCTCCCCAAAGGGGCAGCCAAAAGGTAAGTGCTTGGAAAGTGTAAAGGGAAGTCATTGAGACTGCTTACCATAGGGAGGTGTCTTGCTATTTCCAGATTTGGAGGAGGAGACACCCCACTGTTTTGTTCTAAAAGTCCCTTGTGACTGAAATCTGGAGCCTTTGGAATGTCTGGCTTTGACTTGAGTGGCTCTCGAAGGTACTGGAAAGGCCCAGTTCTTAGTTGGCCAGTGCCTACTAAATCTTGGAGGTTGCACTTTTAAGAAATCTTTCACAGTTTGCATAGATTTAGCTTTATCTTCCATCTTTTTTTAAAACTTCTTCAGCCTTATTACCAAAGAGACTGTCCTGTTGTAAAGGAGCGTCCAACAATTTTGCTTTAAACATGATCAGGTAAAGTTCGCACTTTAAGCCAAGCATGCCTTCTTAGCACAGACCCAGTTCCATCAGCCCTGCAAGAGGCCTCCAAAGAATCAAAACCACATTGCAAAGTATGTTTTCCAACTTGTTCAGCTGAATGCAATAAATCCTGTAAATCTTTATTTTCCACAGAGTCAGAAATTAACATCATTTTCTGTTTAAGCAGTCCCATGATATGCTGTTGATATTTAAGCATATGAAATTTACTGTTTAAAGCCCTGTCTGCCAAAGCTGCAGAAGTGTAAACCTTTTTACCCCATCTATCCAGCGCCCTGGAATCCCTATCAGAAGGGGTTGGATTTTTAGCAGTAGAGGCCTTAATGTCCTTGGGACCCTGAGAAATGGTTTCAGGATCTGCAGTAGGATTTTTGAAAAGGAATTTGTGGGAGTCAAGAACCCTGTAGTATCTGTCTGGCTTACAAGGAGCTGGAGGCAGAGAATCAGGTGCCATATAGATTCTGAAAAAAACATCAACAACAATGTCTAGAACAGGAGGTATAGCCAAAGGCCTATGCTGAGGAAGAAGAAGAAAATCCCTAAGTCTCTTTTTAGATTCAGAGAAATCCTGACTTTCCCAGTGGAAATGTTCCCTTAAAGTATGTAAAGTTTCCCCAAAGGAAAAATCCTTAGGGGGAGAAGCAGAAGGAATGGAATCTTCTGCATCAGAGTCTTCATAAGTTTGTACAGACAAATCCTGTTCATTAGAAGAATCAGAAGAAATAGAATCCTGTTCAGAAGATTCATAATAAATGTCTTGCCTAGGCCTCTTGGAGGGGGGGGGATTGGCTACCCCTGATCAGAGTAATTAAATCTTCAGCCATTTTGATCATCTGTTTTTTAGGCAAAGGGGCCTGCACATGTGGCCCAGGCATCGTTTTTTTAGACACAGATTTTGATTTTGGCTTTAGTTTTGAAGATGGCGTTGGTCTAACATACAAATTTGTAGGCCTGAAAACACCCTCAGAAGCCGGTGCCTGCACAGTGGCTCCGGACCCATCTAAGGTAGAGACATCCGCGGGTTCCATAATTGAAGTATCTCATGGCATACCGGACTCCGAATGGGTCTCAGTAGAGGCCTGCAAATCAGAAGTAACGGCTATCAGGGGCTGCGAAAGCAGCTCACTGAGTACCGGCAAACAGGCGACTAGCTTAGGAGAAGCATCGTTGTCAGTTTTGGACCTCGACGGCCTGTCGCTTTTTCTTTGTGTTTTTTAGGTATTCCGGTAGTCGGATTGCTAACCGACGACATTTCTGGATAATTAAATCGTGAGCCAAAATATTTAGAAGCAAAAATATACTGACATTTAATAGTGCGTTGATTAAATTTAGCACAAAACCGATAGCAAAGTATGTTGTGGTCAGGGCCTAGGCAAGGAATACAGTACAAATGAAAATTCTTGAGGTATTTGCTTCCCACAAGTAATGCAATTATTAACTTTTACTGATATTGGTAAGGAGCAAGAAAAAGTTTCCCCAACGGGGTAATTAGCTTTTTAGTTGAAGACTTTGGTTCCGAAACTCGAAAACGAAAATTTCAGGAGTCTGTCGACCGGCACTTGAGAACTGCTTCTGCTTCAGGCACCGCGCGGCAAGAAAGACTGATGCAATGGCTCCGGCTGCATGTTTTATATCCCTAACCACCTGACGTCATGGAAGAAGGGACAGCAACTGATGCAGGACCCAAGACTGTGTTAATCAGGCAGACTGAGGGCAACCTGCCAGCAGATTAACCAAATGTAATGACTGCAACAGTGAAACATGAAGAACATCAGTTGTACACCTCGTTGCTGGTTGTGACATACTAATGGCAGAAGGACTGTATACCGAAAGGCATAACAATGTGGCAAGACTGTTGCACTAGGGATTGTGCAAACATTATATTATTAAGTGGATGAAAAACACTGGAAACATAAGCTACAAAGCATCATAGAAAATGATTAAGTCTACATCACATGGGATCACCCATTATCAACAGTTCAAAAGACAGATGCTAGAAAAACAGATATAGTGGTCCATGAAAAGGAGACAAAAGTAGCATTGATCATTGAAATCACCACACCCAGTGACTACAGTGTCTTCCATACAAGGAGACACAAAGTCATAAAATATCAGGATTTGCAGGTAGACATGAGAGCAATGTGGAAGAAAGATACCCAGACAGTTCCAATAGTAGTAGGAGCAGCGGGTCTTAAAAAAAAAGAATCTACAATCGTACTTAGATATGCTAAGAATCTACAATCGTACTTAGATATGTTACCAGTACAAGTAACCCCATATGAACTGCAGGAGTCGTTATTGGGTGCATTGTGGGTGCTGCGAAGAGCACTTCTGGCTGACATCAAAGACTGAAACAATATTAATTTCATTACCTTTAATTGTACTTTGACTTAAGAATAGGGTCAATTCCTGTCATGGTATTAAAAACCCCAAAGACTTGGAGAAATTAGAAAGGGCTAGAACTCTCACACATCCACTTAAACTGCATGTTTATAAAACAACACATAACCTTTCCAAGTTTAATCCAGAAACATTCATTACTATCTTAGCATCTGTTAACTGGAACTTTCTAAAAGCTCTCTCCTTACATGATGCTGTAAAGGAATTCAACACAACTTTCCTGAATAGCCTGCAACTCCTGGAAGGAAGAGATGTACACTCCCCATGCATTGTGTAAGGTATAAAAATGACATACAGACATATACAGTCAGAAAAGAAAAAGCCCCCGGAGGAATAGAATGTTCCCTAGGAACAAGGAAGAACATGTAAATCAAGAAGGAGAAAAGGGAGAAGATTCTCTCAGCCAGCAGGCCAAGAAATAACAATCTAGACCATAGGGGGAAGGAGGGAGTGAGTGAGCGAGTACTGCAATAGGAAAAATAACAATTACTGTTATGGGAAGATTTTACACAACTGTGCTAGGATCTTCCATATCACTGTTGCAGTATTCATAACTGAAGGGAGAGTATAAAAGCTCAAGTGGAAACCTTGGAGGAGAGTGGCACTGAACAGCCCTCCAGAAGCACATATAAGACAGCCCTGTCAAAGCTGGCCCTTGCCTTGGAAATAACATCTAACTTGTAATGGTTAGTGAAGATATGAACAGGAGATCAAGTAGCAGCCTCAACCATGGCACTGGTGTTCATCACCTTGAAAAAAGTAGCATAGGAGGCAACACCCCTGGTAAAATGAAACTTTACTGATGAGGAAACACATTTACTATGAAAAGAACAACAAAAAGAAATGGCCTTAGGATGATTTGCTTAGAAACAGCCAAACCCAAAGATTTGGGATGAAAGGAAACAAAAAGCTGCTCAGACTTGTGAATAACCTTAGTTTTATCCGAATAATATCTGAGCTGTCTATGCAAATCCATGGTATGAAGAACCTACTGGCTGGCAGACTGTGTAGAATGAAAAAAGGAAGGAAGATAAATAGACTGATTAAGGGGAAAACTCACTGACTACCATGGGCATACAAGGATTAGTACACTGCCAACATCCTGGCAGATAGGTTCAGTGCTAACTTTACCCCTCTCTCATCCCCTAAAGGGCCCATCTCTATACCGGAAGAATGCAAAGTACCTGTAATCATGGCTGCACAGGTAAAAAAAACACTCTCCAAAGCCAAGAACACAGCATCCATGGGACCTGACAACATCCCAGGCTGCATTCTACATGAACTACAGAACGAACTGGCACCCCACGTAAGTACCATGTTCAAGCATAGCCTCACCTCAGGCTTTATGCCCACTGAATGGCGCATAGCAACAGTTATCCAACTCCACAAAGGGGGAGCCACCACGGACCCCGGGAACTACCGCTCCATTAGCCTGACGAGCCTGGTCTGCAAGGCTATGCAGTGTATCATCATGGAACTTATAAACAATGACATTGGTAATCTCCAAACTCTGGACCCTACCCAGTTCGGGTTTGTAAAAGGCAGATCATGTCTCTTAAACCTGACAGATTTCTTTGAAGCGGTCACCAAAGCTGTAGATGAGGGAAAGGTGGTGCACACAGCCTATCCAGTTCTCACCAAGGCTTTTGACACCACCCCCCACTCTGGAAGTATAGATAAACTCACTAAGCTAGGTATAAATCCCTATGTCACAAGATGGGTTGCCAACTGGCTCACTGAACGAACCCACACTGTGAAAGTAGCAGACTCTAAATCCAACTTCAGACCAGTGACAAGTGGAGTACCAGAGGGTTCCAGTCCTGGGTCCTCTTCTGTTTGGTATCTACTTCTCTGAAGTACAGGCTAAACAGAAGGTCTTTGGCTAACAAAGTTTGCAGATGACTGCAAACTAGGAGCCATAATCAAATCTCCTAACGATGTGGACATCCTACAAAAGGGCCTCACTGAGGCAGATGCCTGGTGTCAAAGCCATGGCCTCAAGCTCATTGCCAAAAAGTGTATTGTCATCCCCTTTGGTAAAAACTCTGTACCCATGAACTACCACATAGCTGGTAGTCTACTTAACACCGAAAGTGTGATAAGAGACCCTTGGGACACAGGTGGACAGTAGTCTCTCCTTTAATAATCACATTGCCACAGTAATCAGGAAATCCTTCGATGTGGCACACCTCATCACAAAAGGTTTCTCATTCAGGAAAAAAGAGGTTATTGTTCCCCTCTACTCATCACTCATTAGACCCATTATAGAGTACAACGTCCCTTTTGGTATGTACCTCACAAGACATCTAGAACAACTGGAAAGGCTACACAAATACCTCACAAAGAGGATTACCGGCCTCAAACAGATGCTCTACGCAGACAGTGTCAAAAAACTCCAGCTTTACTCTGTCGCATATGAGTAAAGGTGATCTCTGCCTAACGTACAAAGCTATGTCAAACCCAGAGCTGTTGGACATGCTCCACGTAAAGAAATCCCAATCCCTCCGAGCTACATGCTCTGGGGACCTAAACCTTGTCACCACAATAAACAGAACATGCTGGAGGGATAGATTTCTGTCTCAGATACTTCCCATACTCTGGAACAAACTACCTATCTATATCAAACAAAGCTCCTCATTAGCACTCTAGAAAAATCTTGATGATTGGATGGGAGATAGGAAATTCACCTCGGGTATCACTTCTGTGGCTCTGCTTGACAGGGACACAGGAAAATAATTTTCTTGGGTGGCAAAAGCCAGGGTACCGTTTGGCTAGGCGTATATAGGCCCTAGGACCAATAGCCTAGTACCTACCTATGAACCGACATTCTGTCTCTGTGAAAAACTAAAAAGGGGGAACAGCCACGAGAGCCTGAAGCTCCTCAGACACTCTCTTAGCTGAAGTGAGAGCTAAAAGAAGAACAGTCTTCCAAGTACAATGTTGTAAGGAAGCTGAGGCAGCAGGCTCAAAAACAGCCTAAGAAAACTTTTTAGAACAAAACTGAGGTCCCAGAAATGTGAAAGTGGCTTCCTGGGAGGCCTAATACGATGGAGACCTTTAAGAAATTGTTTGACCTCAAATCTAAAGGTCAGAGGAGAAACTAAGGGCAGACAAGCATAAATTGCTCTCAGGTGAGCTTTAACTGAAGAATATGCCAACCCAACACTGAGAAGATTACAGAAATAAGACAGAACCAACCTTCACAAATACGGTATCCTGGTTTCAAGCGAGGCACCAGGCAGAAAATCTTTTCCATTCGGACAAACATGATTTCCTGGTAGTGAGCTTCCTGGCCTTCTGCAGGACCAGAAGCATGTACTCAGAAAACAGGTGCCTAAAAGGGATCAAAACCCCATCACCCATAGCATAAGCTGAAGAGTGGACAAGTGAGTATGGATAACAGCTTGTCCTGTGTGAGAAGATCCACCTCGTCAGTTTAATTGTGGTGACTGCCCTTGGCCAAGTGATAAAGAAGGGAGAACTAATGCTGTCTGGGCCAAAAGGGAGTCACTAGCAAGATTTTGGGGGAGCCCTGCCTGATCTTGTGCAAGATTCTCAGAATCAGAGGAAGGGAAGGGTAGGCATACAGAAACATCCAGTTTCCAAGCCCTCTGTGCGACTCTGGAACAAAACATTGGAACCAGTCTGTACACTGGGGAGGAAAAAGATCTACCTGAGGAAGGGGACAGATATTTTGACCCTGGACAATTCGATTCCAGTAGTACTTCTGTAAACCATTAAATATAAAAATATAAAATTACTACATTTAAAAAAAAGAGAGAACAACATCTACAGAAAAAAAAAAATTAAAACATATAGGCTAAGAAAACATTAAACTCTGCAACAATCGTTACTAGAACTAACATTATTATATGACAGAACAAGATGAAATCAATGATTCCGAGTCAGAAATGGAAAATGTACTGCAACCATAAAATAATGAAAAAAATACCTAGAAGTGTTTTTACAAAGAAAATGTATTCCCAGCATAAAAACGTAAGCTTGCACAAAGTAATACAGCATGCAAGGCATGATCCATAGTCAATTTTGTTGCATCTTTAGGCTTTTCCCAGTTAGGGGTCGCCACAGCGGAACTCCGGTCCAGTAATGATTGGCACTAGATTTTTACTTACTGAGTTGCCAGCCCTGACATACAACCTTCAACGAAGGTACGCCCATTCACGCATGTATCCACACAGAAGACGCTTTAGCTGAGAATCGAACAGGGCAACGTCTTACTGTGAGGCGACAACGCTACAGCAGCACCACAACTGCAGTTATGAGTCAATAAAAGAGCAAATAAAGTACAGTTTCTTCACAGCAGAAAAAAAGTAACTAGTGCCATCTACTAGCCCCATTAAAATAGCAATTGTAAAATTACTGTTGAGCACAGAGAATTAGAAGTAATTTATCTCGTGGTGGCACAGCAGTGGCATTGTTGCCTCACAGCAAGAGGTTCTCCCGTTCGATTCACGGCTTGGGTTGGGAGTGCCTTCTGTGTGGAGTCTGCATGTCCTCCCTGCGGTTGAGTGGGCATTCGAAAGACATGCGTTGAATGGCCGTGCCTTCGTTGAAGGTTGGGCTGGCAACTCGACACCATAAAAAACCAACTGCCAATCATTAGCGGACCGGAGTTCTGCTGTGGCGACCCCTATCCGGGAAAAGCCAAAAGACAAAACAACAGGGAATTAGAAGTAAAAAAAAAAAAAATATATATATATATATATATATATATATATATATATATATATATATATAAAAGCTTGTGCACAGATACAGTCACTGACAATGTTGAAAATTACCTCATTACATAAAAATTATATAAGAAATAATAAGTTAAAAAGTAACATTTACATATTAAAATATTAAATATAGCAGATTGCTATTTAAAATTCCTCAATAAAATATTAAGCATTAAAATGTTATTACTAAATATAATTGGGACACTAATTTTTGTGTGGTTGTTTATAGGATCATCAGAAGTTACTAGGCTATTGGCCCTGAGGCCCTTATAAGCCTAGCCAAGAGTTTAGACTGCGTTTAGTTTTATTGTAAAACTGGGATCAAACAGTCTGGGGTTAAACTGTCCAATAAACATTCTCCTGGACAATAAATGTAAATTTAAATATCAAAGTGTACACAACTGCATTGGGGTCGAATTGTCATGCTTCCCTGAGGAATACCCCACCCATGGACATTGTCCAGGAATACATCTCTGTGAAGCATCCACTTGTGAGCATGTGTGTTGGGTCTTCTCAGTCCGTCAATAGATTGTGCTCCAAGGGAATGTAAACTGCCTGGGGAGTCACTTGATACTGGACAGCTAGATCCCAGACTTGAAGAGCTAGTCTACAAACAAGATAGGAACTGGCATCCCCTTGTTGTTTACATACTACATCACTGTGGTGTTGTCAGTGAAATTTTTGATGGGCTCAGGGTGAAATAGGGAATGAAAAGCCTGAAGAGCTAGAAGCAGAGTCCTCATCTCCTTTATACTGATGTGGTGTGACCTCTGACGCAGAGGCCAGAGACCCTGAACCTTTCAGAGAGCCAAAGGAGGCCCCCAATTCCCTGTCTGACATGTCTGTAAAGAGCTCTTGAGTCGGGAAAGGAGCCTGGAAAGGAAGTCCTGGGTTGAGAGAGAGTTGATGAATACACCATTGAACCTCAACCCTAAGAAAGGGAAGGAAGGAAGGGGACTGGGAAGACCAGGGGGGTAGCAATGTTGAAGCCACATTGACCTGAGGTACCACTGCAGCTTTTTCATATGGAGCCTGGCCAGAAGAAGCATGGGAGTGGTGGGAGCCATGAACCCAAGTACGGTGAGAATGTTTCTGGCCATGACTGACTCCAGAGGAAGAAGAGACTGGAAAAAGGCAATACGAGACAGGGCCTTGGGGCAGAAAGAAATCCCAGCATGGGGATGGTCTGGATCTTGGAACCAATGAAAGCATGACCTTGAGAAGGAATCAGAGCTGATTTTTGAAAGTTCACCATGAACCCCAGACTCTGCAACAGAAAAACAGTAAATTGGAGATCCTGAAGCACAGCCTAAGGGGTGAAAGTCTGAATCAGCAGATCGCCCAGGTAAGGAAAGATCTCAACTCCTCTCATCCTGCAAAAGGCAATGTAAAGAGTTAGGCATTTGGTGAATACCCTTGGGGCAGTAGAGAGGCCAAAGGGCAAAGCAGAAAACGGAAAATGCAAAGAAGAAACAGAGAAATGTAAAACATTCCTGAAAAGGGGCTGAATGGGGATTCTTGAGATCCAGAAAAAAACAGAATACCCTGGGAAAGAAGAAGAGGAAATAAAAGTTTGAAGAGACAACATACAAAAAGAAGAAAAGGTGATATGGTGGGAAAGGTACAGAACTGGTTCTAAGTGCCTGTCTTCCTGAAAACTAAAAAGATTCTAGAGTAATAATCCCTCCCTAGCTGGGCAGTGGTTATAGCCTGAATGGTGCCCCTGGACCAAAAGAGAATGAAGCACCTCTGAGGGGAAAAAAAGGAAGCTGCTACCGAGGAGGTTAAGGAATCCCCAACAAGGGGGGGGGGGGGATTTCCAAACCATGAAATACTCCTGTCAGACAACGGATAGAACTCAAAAATCTGTTGTGATTCTTAACCAATTTAGAAGGGACAGGGAAAAACAAATGGATAAAGGAACCTGGCTGAGGGAAAGAAGCAAATTGTCAAATAGAACCTGGCTTGTCCTGAAAAGTAAGTGTGTGGGAAGTAGGGGTTACTGTAGACTTAGCAGAAGGTACGTCTGAAACCCTTTCTACCTTTGCGTGGGGGATGGATCGCCAGCGAGCAAAACCAGATTTGGCAGAGTAATTTCTTTGAAACTTTGGAACGAGAGTAACAAAAACATATTTCAATGCCCTCAAGGGTCTTGCCCTCATCCTGGAGAGACTTGAAAAGTTCATTAGCAGCAGCACCAAAAAGATTTTTATTATTGAAAGGAACATCCAATAATTTGGCCTTAATGTTATCAGGCAAAGCCTGAAGACGAAGCCATGAATAATGCCTCATGATACAGCCAAATGCAGCAGCCCTGGAGGAAGCATCAGCTGTATCATAACTGCACTTTACTAGAGTGGCAGGCAACACGACAGGTGGAACCCTAAAAAGGAAGGGCAGAAGCTTTCCCCTTCGAGTCAGGAACAATGGAAATGACCTCAGAAACCTGAGAAAGGAGAGTCAAGACATACTTGGTCATACAAGACAGGCTGTCAATGGCCCTAAAAAATAAGGTGGCAGCAGTATAAATCTTCTTACCCAGTCTCCCCATGGCCCTGCTATCCTTGTCTGAGGGAAGCAGCTTAGTAGAGGGCAACAGCTTGGAGGGCTTGTTACAAGAGACAGACACTACAGAAGGATCCGTAGAATGGCATTCATCAGGCACCTTGTAAAATCTATCTGGCTTCTTGGTAGTTTGGAGCCAAGAACAAGAGGCCATAGATGCTGCTGAAAAAGCATACAAGAGGGTATCCAGAAGTGGGAGAACAGCAAAAGGTTTGGGAGACTCCATCTAAAGGAGCTCATAATACCTCTTCTGGATAACCAGAGACTTGAGAGCAGTCCCACTTAAAGAATTCCATCATATGGGTAACAGTGTCCCCAAAGCAGAGTTTGTCTAATGGGGAATCTAGACTAATAGAATTCTCTTTCTCTGAACCACAGTCTAAGGGGAAAGGGATTTACGTAGAGTAGGCTAAGGACTCCTTCCTAGAATTCTGATCCTCATCAGAGGAATCCAGTTCCCTAGAGCTTTTGAAAGGAGTGGAAGACCACAAAGGGGAGGCAGACACGCTCCTTGAGGAGGCTTTGAAGCCATTAAAGTATCAAGCAACCCGTGAGTAAAATCCTGCCATTCCTGCTGGGGATCCTTAAATGCAGGGGAAATATGTTTGCTTTTCAGTTTCTTTTCCTGAGGGACATCCACTTGAAACAAACTAGGAGAATAAGATCCTCGGCGACACTCAATAAGCATAGTATAGACCCTCCTCCCTTAGTAAAATCTGCGTAATCCCCCTCTGTCCCTTGGATATAATCAGCCAAGGTTCCCTCTCAATGTCTGGAGCAGACGTCTGTAAAGCCTCCGAGGATGTGTAAGAAGTTGGATCAATGCTGGCTTCCCACAGGTTCACTGCACAGGAATTTGAAGCAACCACATGACTATCCTCCAGGCTTTCACTAGCCTCGAGAGAGAAACATCCGGGAGGCTGGACAGAGCTGTGTTGTACCTAAGGTTTTTGGCCTTTTTATTGGCAGATTTCTGACCCTTGGGATGGGCAGATTCTGCCATAGCACTATGAGTCAACAGCTTAAGACGTTGGTCTTCAAGGTAAATAGATAAGGAAGAGAGACAACTACGTATGAGCTTAGGGACAAAAGATTGGCAGACAGAACACTGTGCATGGTCGTGGGAAGCACCCAAACAAGAGAGACACTAGTCATGACAGTCTTTATGGAGATTCTGCCTCCCACACTAATATTTCTCCTTTCAGGATGACATGAAACTAATCAATACTAAAGAAAAAGAAGATGAGAACCCCCAAAGGGGCACTTATCTGAAAAAATGGTTTGGTAACCAACACAGAAGAAATGCGTTCAGACCGACGTTCAACAATGGTGTTTGGAATGAGTGTGCGCATCTGTACATCACCTTTATGCCCTACACCTTGTGTGGGGTGCATTCATGTGATGTACAGCACCTGCAAGTAATAAAGGCTTTAATATATTGGCCGAATGAGTTTATCCTCGACAGGCGATCCATTCAGTTATGAACACTGCAACAGTGATATGGAAGGACATCAAATAATGCAATTTGGCTATCCAAAAATAGTAGAATGTTAATGCAGGACAGAGAAAAAACATGAAAGAAATGAAAGAATCATAAAAATATAGAACACCACAATATTTTCAAAACTTTACAATGTTTTGCAATCTTACTAAAGAGTAAATTAATGAAGGCAAAAAAACTATACCATAACTTTCAGAATAATAGTAAACACAACCCTAAACATTTCTGGACAGCCATTAAAAAAAATCTTGCATCACGGCCATAAATTCAACCCTAACCAATTTCCCAATAACTCATCACTCAAAACTACAATACTAATCAGCTCATATTTCATAGATAGTACAGCACCTATGTCCAAGGATTCCCCAACATCTAATCCTAACCTTGCCCAGCAGCCACACATCACCACATCCACTTTCACCTTCAAACCTGTGCCTTCACCCTATACAAAAAGCTACCCTTAACGAAACACAAACCATGCTCTACTTCAGTTGATGATTTTCCAAGCAGCCAATAGCACTGGCTACTCTGTCTCAATAATTTAAGTAGGTCAATTCAGTAAACTCACATTCCCTCTCTCTGGAAAAAGTCACACATGATATCTCGACACAAAGGAGGAAATTCAACAGACATTAACAACTTCAGACCTATAGCAATCTTACCCCCCCTCTCCAAAATACTTGAAAAATGTATTCAAAAACAAATGCTAAACTATCTCCTGCAGGAAGAACTGCTATTCCCCACACAACATGATTTCTGTCCCTCCCTCAGTACTAACACTGCATTGCTATTCTATATAGATACTGCCAATAAAGCTAAAGATAATGGCAAACTAGTGTCCTAATTTGCAGACTTGTCTAAAGCCTTTGACAGTTTTTCACAGCAAACTTCTACTTCTAATGTCTTCATTAGGTCTCTTTCAGCCCTCCCTTTCTATGATTCAAAAAGTACAGTTGTGTACCTACCATAAATGTAGATGTTCGAGTGTATTCACTGTTGCAGTCATTAATCGGCCTGAATTCCAAAGTCCTAGTCCGGCGTCGGTTGCTGTCGCCTCTTCCCTGACGTCAGTGCGCCAGGGGTATAAAAGATGCAGCCGACACCATTTTCTTCAGTCTTTCTTGCCGCGCGGTGCCTGAAGCAAAAGCAGTTCGCAAGGGCGGGACGGCCGACTCCTGAGATTTTCGAAATTGAATTTCAGATCCGAAGTCTTCAATAAAGCTAAGTACCCCGTTGGGGAAACTTTTTTCTTCCTCCAGACCGATGTCAGAAAAAGTTAACAATTGTATTTCTTGTGGGAAGCAAATATCTCACAAGGATTTTTATTCTTACTGTATTCCTTGCCTAGGCCCTGACCACGACATTGCTAGCTGTCGGTTTTGTGCTAGATTTAACCAACGCACTATTAAGCGTCGGTACGATTTTGCCTTTCATTACTTTGGCCGTAGGTTTAATTATATAATGCCGTCAGAACAGCCGACGATCATAAAAAGTGCAAGGAAAAGGACAGGCATCTGAGGTCCAAAACAGATGACGAGGCCTCCGCTAGGCCAGTCACCGGTTCGCCGGTTCTCAGTGAGGCGCTTTCGCAGCCCCTGACACCTGCTACCTCAGAGCCACAGGCTGCTTCAGACTCCCACGTGGAGGCAACTAGGCTTCTGGATACTCAAGGTATTGGACACTCGGAAACTATTCCCTCAGATGGGTCCGGAACGGGTCAGTGAAACACTCTGCTAGCGTCCAGCTAGGAGCCAGTCATTACCAATTCAGGGTCCTTGCCTTTGGTCTCACCACAGCTCCCAGGATGCTCACCAAAGTGTTAGCGGTGATAGCAGCCCACCTGAGGCTTCAGGGAATTCAGGTTTTACCATACCTGGACGACAAGGCATCTACTCTGCGAAGCCAGAAACTACTTTTTTCGTCTAGCTCCCCGGCTGGGGATCACTATCAACATAGAGAAGTAGTCTCTTGCCCAGTCTCAGACCATAGACTTCATAGGGGCCAGTTTAAACACAAACAAGCTCCTAGCCTTTTTGACCACGGACTGGCTACGAATCCTGAGGCTACATGTGCGGGCCATTATACAATCCCCAGCTCCCCCAGCGGAATTGGTCCTGATGGCTCTAGGTTCAATGGCGGCGGCAATCAATCTATTGCCAATGGCGCGTTTGAACATGAGGGTCTTACAATGGACCCTCCAAGTCCAGTGGTCCTTTCTTCAATATCTTCTCAGCCATCCCATTCCCCTCAGCAGGGCTTGCAAGAGGGCCCTCTTATGGTGGCTCCAATCTCCGGAAGTCCAGGAAGGACGCCCCTTTTCTATGGCCCCTCCCCTAGCCACGGTGACCACTGATGCCTCCCGCCTCAGGTGGGGTGGGGGGGCATTGTTTGGGCAGGACAGTCCAAGGCACATGGGACCTCACGGAGACTTCATTGCATATCAATGTCCTACAGATGAAGGCAGTGCTGTTGGCGTTACAAGCACTTCAGGACCTTCTTCCTGTAGGAACGATTGCGATTCCGATGGACAACAATGTCTGTTGTCTGGTACATCAACAAACAAGGAGGAACCAGGTCTTACCCACTCTGTCGAGAGGCCATGAGGGTGTGGGAATGGGCGATCTGGGGCTGCATGGGTAAAGAGAGAAGGGGATCGGATATCCTCTGGATATGATGTGAAGCACCCAGTAGTCTGTCTTGATGGACTCCCAAGCTGCTAGGTGCTTCGAGAAATGCCCCCCCCCCTGACTGCGAGCAACCCCTCAGGGGTGTTGCGTGGGTTGACCTGAGAAAGGTTCTCTGGATCCAAAGTTCCTCGGGCCCCCTCTGCCTCTAGGGCAGCGTCCACCCTGCCCTCCTCTGCCGCGGAAGGGCTGGGAGTCCGGAGCGGGACGGGACTGTTGCGACTTCCGGAACCACATCTTCTTCTGTCCCTTTTGGTTTTTGGAGAAGGACCTCTGGGGAGCAGTGAAGCGGACTCTGACGGCAAACGTCTTCCCGTCCTTCTCACTCTGGACCAAAGTATCGTGAACGGTTTTGCCAAAAAGGGCAGAACCATCGAAAGGGGCATTAGCGAAAGACGCCTTGAAGGGTTCCGCAAAATCACAGTGACGGAGCCAGGCCTGATGCCTCATGACGAGGCCCGCTCCGCTGGCTCTAGCGGCTCCTTCCATGGCATGGGACAGTAGCCGCATAGAGCTGTTTGATATAGATCGGAGAGTGGCCATCCGGGTGGAGTGCAACTGTTTGCCCTCCACAGACATGGACTCGGGGGGCGACACAGCGTACTCTTTGATAAGGTCCCGCTGCAGTCGAAGAACATGTGCCATGTAGTTCAGCGACCTCACAGAGAAGGTAGCCGAACTAAAAACCCGCTTCCCTAAACGGTCCATCGACCGAGACTCCTTGCTCGGGGGGTGGACCGAGGGACTTTCCTGAGCTAGTTCCCTCTTGGTGGCCGCCGCCACCAACATGGCATCTATAGGGGGACCCTTACTCCAATGGGACTTGTCGGAGGGGGGGCTAAGAATTTTATCCGGGCACTTGGGGACTGGCTCCACAGTGTCTGGCTCCTTCCATGCCCTGGTAGTAATCAAATCTACCAGGGGGTCTGCCGGAGGGGACACCCAAGAGGTAGACGGGCCTGCTTCAAACGCCTCCAGGAACACGGATTCGTCCGAGGTAGGCTTTGGGGTAGAACACCCCCCCTTATCCTGAGCATCTCCTTGATGTCACCAAAAGAGACATCTTCGGGGGGTGATCTTGGGGAGCCTTCCCCTTCCTCCAAATCCGTATCCTCAGTCAAGGACTCAGGGGAGTCCACGTGCCTCCTCTTGCACTTTCGCTTGTGAAGAACCTCCTCGGGGGGCTGTCCGAGGAGGTCTCACCATCAACGTCTTGTTCCAAAGGAACAACCTGGGACGTCAAAGCAGGCTGTCCCTGGGGCCGGGTGATGGAAGTAGGGCCCAACAGAGAAGGAGTGCAGGGTGGAGCCGTGGCAAGGGCCGGGGGGCCTGGAATCTCTCGACAGAGCCCTCTCCATCACGTTGAACGCAGAGGGAGAGCTGCTCTCGCTAGGATCCGAAAGCAGACCCTCACTCAGATCCGACGGATGTATCGGGGCCGGTGCCGAAGCGATCGGATCCGAGGGACCAGCAAGCTCTGACCTGGACGGAGCCGAAGGCATACTGATACCCCCGGATCTGAAGCTCAGCCCTCGGCTCCGAGAGCTCAGATCCGACGAAAATGGACCCGACAGACTCGAGGGAAGTGTCGGCGAAGTACCCGAGACTATCGGCGCCGACACACCCCCGGCTCCGAAGACTCCGAGCCGGGGAAGCGGGATGGAGAAGGAGCTATCAGGGCAAAGAAGGGGGTCGACCACCCCCCTGGAGGGGGGGGGCAGGAGCACTCCCATCTGCAGTTGGGCCTGGATGAATCTTCTCATCATCCGGTCCAAATCTGCATCCATGAGTCTTCGGGTCGATCTCGATGAGGCCACCGAGGCGGGACGGGAGTGCCGCCTCAAAGACCTCGAGGGAGATCGAGTCTCCTCCTCCTCAGGACCCGGTGAAAAGCAAGGAGACCCAGATGTCCTGAAGGGAGAAGACCGCTTAGCCGGGGTGGCCCAAGCGGAGGCTTCGGCCCGCCACTTGTGGCATTTCTCCCTCCTTTTCTCTTTCCTAGCCTCCCTCTCCTCCAGGCCTAAGGTGGGAGGTTGAGTCCTGGTGGTGGGAGGGAAGCAGGAGTGGCAGCCGCCGCAGCGGGAGCCATGGAAGGACTGGAGGTAGAAGCCTAATCTGGGGGCAGAAGACCCGCCAGAATCAGCTTAGACCTCCGGTCCTTAAGTGCCCTGGGGTTGAACGCTGCACAAATGGAACAACCAGAAGAGAGGTGCTCAACCCCAAGGCACAGCATGCACCGAGTGTGGCCATCGCTGGGGACAGCTTATGGCCACACTCGGTGCACTTAGAAAAAATAGGCTTTGGGGCCTCAGACATTTTAATTAAAGAAGGACAGCCACACACGTTAGGTCCCAAACATGCACACACAACCCTAACGGAACCACGAGGGAAGGGGGAGGTTAATTACAAAAAATATAAAGTTAAGCTAGGGAGTTTTGTAGTCAAAAAGGGACCTGAAAGCACTCACAACCAAGTAGGGTAGAAAAGAGAAAGAAAAAGTTAAATTTTTCTCACAAAAAAACCTCTAAACGCCTGGAACTCAAGATCGAGCTGCTGTTGGTTAAACCGCGGCAAACTAGATCTGAGGTCAATCAGGGTTGGCAGGGGATTATGGGTAGCGGAGGAGCTTGGAGCTCGGATCTAAGCTGTTGAAAACTGCTGTCTCGGATCCGAAGTCGGATCCGATTCCCATAGGTTGCTGCACAAATGAAGTTAATTACTTCAGATCCTATTTTTCCCCCCAAATCCCTCTCTCATGAAAAAAAATAATGTCCTTTCGCTTGATAATACAACCACTGAATTCATTTCTTATAGCAAAATATGTTAAAAGTAGAGGATAACCTTAAATTTGACTGGCATATACAAAATTGTGCAAGAAAAAAAATCATTAAAAACTAGAGATGCCTTATAGAGACAAAATGATTTTCAATAACACAACTAAGGCTACACTTGCCAATACTTTTCTCCTCCCCACACTTCTTTATGGCACTCCCATCATTTCTAATGTTCAGGAATCACAAAAATCAGAACTTGAACAATGCTATAATATAGTTGCTAAATTTGCAGCAAATACCCCTTTCAGAACCCACCACTGTATATCAATAAAAATGCCTAAAGTGGTTAGAACTGCCCCATCAGGTAACAGGTCACAGCTTTTTACCACCTATAAAATTATCCAGACTCAATCTGCTTGCCCAGCACTAAACACTCTACACAACTATGCTCCCAGTCAGTCATTATGATCCAATGACTAAAAGCTCCTACCTGTCCTCAAACCTATCAAATCTGCTGAGCACTGTCTGCACTCTTACCATGTTGCTAAGGCCTAGAACTCCTTATCTGTATCCATCATGTCAGTAAATCCTTCCTCCAATCCTTCAAAATCATTCTGAAAGACTTCTTAGCCAAACAATGGCCCTGTTCTTGCTCGACACCAGGATAAGCTATATGCCTAAATGTGGGCAAATATCTGTTCATACCTTGCATCTCGTTTCTTCACTCACTTCCTTACTTCTATCATTTTCTCTCCCCTGTGATTTTATCTACGTACATCATAAGCCTGCTTTTCTCTCACTTCACATTGCAAATCCTGTTTGTATTATACTAAATGAAAAGCTAAAAATGTTCTAATTATTCAATCATTGTCACAGAATTTGTATCTATGCTTAACCAATGTTTTCATATTCTAATTTGGTATAATTATTTTTGCATTACTTTTAAAGACTGTAAACTTATTGTTCTTAAATGTTTTGTAATACTTTGTAGCTTTTCCCCCAGAGCAACTGCTGAAAATGGGCTCCTACCCAGTCAGACTTTCCCAGTCATCAGATGTCAATAAATAAATACAAAATTATTTTTCGTTTATTTTATAGTTTGAAAATGCATGCAATGCATCAAATTCTCTAAAGCCAAAAAAGTAAAGGATTGCAGTAAAATGTCAGGTAGTGTGGCCAGCTACTTGAGGTAAAATTTAAATGAGAAAGCTTTATATGACCAAGAAGATCATACCTCTCAACTTCTACTAGACAAAACCAAAAGTAATGGGAGGACAAAAGGCCAAGATCTCGGATGATTTTTAAATATTACTCTAATTTACATGATAGTTAATAGGACCAGGTTTGCATTAACATATATTTTCTGAACAATAAGAAGCGTGAAAGTGATCTACCAGAAAATATTTTTTTTCTTATGAGGGATAGAAAAACAGTGCAAGGCAAAATCAGGGACATTCTGCAAAATTCTGGATGGTTGAGAGACATAATATTCATTATTCTTTGCACCGTATAAAACATGACAATGACAAGATCTAAACATAACACACAGAAGAGAAAAATTAGAATGAAATCAAAGTAGCTAAAAATCAATTTTTTATTATAACTAACATAAAATGCAAACTACAGGCATCAGTTGTGCATACTTCACATTACTGGATACAATTTTCTTTTCTTCCACTGTTACCTTCTTTTCTTTCTGAGAGCTTTGTGTAGCTTTGGGACTGCAAACTGGGCATAGTTAAAACTGTCTCATATTGTACCATACAACCTCATGTTTCACTTCTATTAATCTTGAAGACAGCATCCAAGGTGGTAGCACCCATGTTTCACAGTAGCTAAAATGAGGTTAGCTACTTAACTACCTCCTATCATTTTTAAAGGAGTTATTATTTATTATACCATGACCCCCCCCCGAAACGTGCACGCTGATTGGCCAGCGTGCACATTGTAAATAGAGTTATACTAATGGAAAAATGTCCGGTCGCCCGGACTTTTTTCCATTAGTATAACTCTACTTTTAAAACACTGTCTCGCTATGTTAAATGGGTTTAACATAGCGAGACAGCTTTAAAATAAGCAACGGAGATCTCCGTTGCTTATTTTAAAGCTGTCTCGCTATGCTAGACCCATTTAACATAGCGAGACAAGTTTTAAAAAAAAAAAGCAACGGAGAAAGCAAGATCTCTGTTGCTTTTTTTACTGTTTCGCTATGTTAAATGGGCTTAACATAGCGAGACAGTTTTAAAATAAGCAACGGACATCTCCGTTGCTTATTTTAAAACTGTCTCGCTATGTTAAACCCATTTAACATAGTGAAAACAGTAAAAAAAAAAAAGCAACGGAGATCTTGCTTTCTCCGTTGCTTTTGCCCACAGCTCACATCAGAACTGCCGCGGATGCCAGACATCTGCAGAAGGGCAGTAAACAGGCATTATACTATGCCATTATTTAAGAAAAGTAATAGTTTCTTTTCTTAAATAATGTCATAGTAAAATTGCAATAACCCACTTCTGGGTGTGGGTAATGCTGTATTTACCCACGGTTGGCTTTGTTTGGTCCCTCGGGCGAACGCCAACCGTGGGTAAATCCAGCATTACCCACACCCAGACATGGGTTATTGCTATAGTATGTTACAATTTTTGTATACAGGTTGCGTAGATTCATATCTCTCAATTGTCCAGATTTTCAAAGAATCTCCACATTTTTGCCTCAAATTTGTGGTCTGTTTCTCATAAAAATTGTGTTTTTATGGCAAATCATTGAAGACTGAAGTCAGAAAATAATGGCAGACATATGAGCTTCAGACTTCATATCCTTCAGAAAAATTCATACTAATGTAAAACTTGTTCTATCAACTTTCTAAGTTTGTAACAGCAATATTTAAAAGGTGTCCTATTTTTGGGCCTTTGTTCCCCTTGTTATTTGTGGCTCTGTCCAGATATCTTGCTATAAGAGGCTGAGAGGTATGTGTAGATTATAACCACATTTTTAGTAAGTGAGGTTGGGCAATGGTACTGATTTTTACTTCCTCATGAAAGAAGTGACTTTTTGCTTCCTGCCCTCGTAATCAATTTCAGGAACTTATCTACAGACACAGAGTCAAACATTTCATTTAATTTACTGATTTATAAAAACATGAAGCTGAGGCGGCTAAATAAAGAAAATGAAAGTGTGATAAGACAGACTTCCACACACATTTCTGTTTTCTCCTGATAATATCATTTGTCACAGTAAGACGCTGTCCGGTTCGATTCTCAGCTAGAGCGTCTTCTGTGTGGAGACATGCCTGAATGGGCATACCTTCGTTGAAGGTTGTGCGTCAGGGCTGGTAACTCGGCGCGTAAAAATCAACTGCCAATCATTAGCGGACCAGAGTTCCGCTGTGGCAACCCCTAAGCCGAAAGACACAACAACATTCCTTGATAAAGGAACCTAAAGGGCAACAGACATAAGGACAGAATGTGTCATTTCAGACATTGTGAGGGAAATATATATATATATATATATATATATATATATATGGATCTAAGACTCAGACAACGCATGTCAACGAAACTGAAATGGTCGAGCACACTTTCACGAAAGTCTGCTTAAAAAAAATAAATAAAAAAAAACAAACAAAAAAACCCCCCCGATAATAGTAATAATGTATATGCAGGGGGGCAAGCCGCCCACATCCCCCTTTATTAATATCCCCACTGTGCCATGATCTGAGCAAAAGCCATTCCCTTATGTTTTTTCTTTTTTAGCTCAGTTTCACGAAAGTGCTTTTCGGTGAAAAAGCACTTTCACGAAACTGATCGCCTGTTTTCAGTTTTGTTGAAATGTGTAGGTCGATCATTAGTCCTAGACACATATACATTTTATATACATATATATATATATATATATATATATATATATATATAAGTATATATTCCTGAACAACACACACACACACTTTTTCTTTCAAGTTACAGATAGGACAATTTCCCCTTTCTCAGTCAGTGTTTGGACTCTGTGGTGACTGATTTAACAAACATTTAAGAGTGAGGATCATTTTGTATCTTTTGCATGTATGGCTGTGAAAATTGTCTTTACATTGCAATCAAAAGTGATACTGTTAAATGTGTTTGAAAATATAACAAATGCAGGATGAAATACAACTTGTCTAAAGAAAGCACAGCTGTGGGAGAAATTTACCATTACAGTAGATATTCAGTAAGGAGCTCTATTACAGGCGTATCCATGAGTATACATGAGTTAGCTGCAGTTGATGTCTGTCAGGCTAGCCTGATTACCAAAGTTTTGCTGATACCAAGCTGCAGACAGACTTCTGTACTTTATAAGATTGCACACCTGCATTCCTGAATAAAAAAAGAGAGGCAACTGGCCTGCTTTGTCTTCTGTGAGGTCCTACCATCTTTTGTATAACAAGTGGTAATAGAGTTATGCTAAACATCCTGACAATGAGAGGCCATGCCAGAGCCATGGCCTGAAGTTAAACGCCAAAAAATGTATAGTCATACCCTTCGGGAAAAACAAGGTAACCCCAAGCTACCATATAGGTGGCAATCCACTAAGCACAGAAGAGGTTATCAGGGACCTGGGGACCCAGGTTGACAGTGGCCTTTCTTTTGACACTCACGTTGCTAAAGTGGTTAGAAAGACCTTCTACACTGCCCACCTGATCATGAAGGGATTCACATCCAGATCTAGTGAGGTCATTGTTCCCCTGTACTCTTCACTTATCAGACCAATGATCGAGTACAATGCCCCATTCGGGATGTATCTCACCCGACATCTGCAGCAATTGGAGAGACCCCAAAAGTTCCTCACCAAAAGGATAAAGGGACTCCAAAATCTGTCATATGCTGCCAGATTGAAGAAACTCCAGCTCTATTCAGACGCATACCATCTGCTCAGAGGTGACATGTGCCTGACATACAAGGCCATGTCCAACCTGGAATTAATGGACATGCTCCACCTCAAAAAATCCAAATCCACCAAAACCACTAGAGCAAGCGACTTAAACCTTAGCACGGATATAAATAGGATGTGCTGGAGGGATAGATTTATCACTCAGAGACTCCCTATGCTGTGGAATAAAATCCTGGTTCATGTGAGGCAGAGCACCTCGCTGGTTCTGTTCAAGAGAAATTTTGACCTGTGGATGGGAGATCGTAGGTTTACCCTGGGAATCATCTCTGTGTCACTGCTGGACAGAGGCACAACAAACTAATGGGCACAGTATTTTTTCATATAAGGGGTGGCGTAAGCCACAAAACTTTGGGCTAGGCTTATAAATGCCTTAGGGCAGATAGCCTAGTATAAACCTATGAACCTATGAACCTACAATGCTCTGGCTTGCCTTTTCTAATGATACAAGACAAAGAACTAATCAGTCTGTCTCGGACCCTCTGTCTTGTCTTTAAAGTACCCGAGCTGTCTGCATATGCCCACCAGTAGGTGTAAAATTCTTTGCTGGTAGTTGCACTGCATAGTTGAGGGACAGAGGTGTAGCTAGTTATTCCTGCCAACCAATGCTGTCCCCACAATCTGACACCCCCCTCAACTTTAAGTTGAGGAGCAAAAAAAAAAAAAATAAAGTCAATTCCTGATCTTGTGCTCCTTATCTAGGGAGAAAGCCAGGTCAGTTCTTGTCAGCTTTCTGTTCTTACATATTTTTCAAGTAAAACCCATGTATATTTCATGGGCAACTGTGAAGTGGGATACTCCAAAACACTCCCAAAAAGAATAAGCAGTTTATGTGGAGGGCCTTGTACAATGCCTGCAACTTTAGTGGCCTCCACAAGGTGTGCCCTAGAAACATCTCTCTCAATCTGCAGTCACTGAAAATGTGGACAAATGCTATCAAAAAGGAGAGGGCATTTCCTCTAGGCCCAAAGATATATTGACCGTCTATATTCTGCACTGATCATGTACATCACAGAATAGCGTCCCCTTTGGACTGTCTATTATTAAACATATCAAGCAGTTAGACTACAAACATTACTGACAAAATAGATCACACTATAAGACCGCAACTATCAAAACAGGCTGGAGGCCTTGTCCTTGTATTTAATGTCCTAAAGATTTCTTAGGTGTGATCTGTGCCTTACCTTCCCAGCAATTAGGGATCTTGCAGTCCAAGACCTCTTATTTTTCCAGAAATTAAACCATTCTCTGAACACTAGAACCAGAGATCAGAACCTGCTTCAGCAAGTAAATAAATGCAGACAGACAGAGATTTGTCATGTAACAACTACTACTCCTCTGGAAAACCTTCCTCTCCAGATCAATTAATGCAACATGTCATCTTCCTTTAAATTACTGCTTCCTAAAAGAGTATAGCCATCAGGAAAGCAGAGCTGCTGTGTATCATACATGAGTATACTCATCTTTAAAGGAGACTTCTCTACAATCCTTAAACCACTGTACCCGCTACTGTTTTTATTGTATAATTTCTGAAGGTCTGTTAAAGGTACAGAAACAAAATTAAGGCAGCAAGGTGCTACTTACAAGCTGACATTATTTAAGTACACATAGTGTAATGATCACTGTGGGATGTTCAGAGGTGGAGCTATTTAGGAATTTCTGCAAAAGGTTATGAAAATAGAATGGGCGTACCTTCGCTGAAGGTTGTGTGTCAGGGCTGGCAACTCGGTATGTAAAAATCAACTGCCAATCATTAGCGGACCAGAGTTCCGCTGTGGCGACCCCTAACTGGTCTCGGGCCTGTATCAGTTGATGCCTGGTCAGAGCAGTAATGAGCCAGTTGTCCAAATATGGAAACACTTAGAATCCCTGCAGTCTCAAGTGAGCTGCTACTACTGCCATGTGCTTAGTGAACACCCGGGGGACTGCGGTGAGACCAAATAGCAAAGCTCTGAACTGATAATGATGGCCCCCAGCCAGAAGGGTATGTGCTTTCTGGATCATCTGCTCATTTTTATGCGACAGTATGCACCCTGAAGGTCTAGAGAGCATATCCAATTGTCCTTGTCCAGAATGGACTGAACCGTGACCATCTGGAACTTGATGTGTCAAATCGATTTGTTCAACAAACTGAGATCTAAAGTTGGTCTCCAGACCCCTGTTTTCTTTAGCACTAAAAACAATCTTGAGTAAGTTCCAGACTCTATTTGGTCTGGAGGGATCTCTTGGATGACTCTTTTCTAGCAGTTTTCATATCTCTAGTGCTGCTGCTTCCCTCTGATTGCATGGAACATCAGGTATCTTCTTGAAAGATGGGGTGGAAGGGAAAAAGGAATAATATAACCTCTGGAAATGATGCTCTGCACCCAAGTATCTTTTGTTATGCTTAGCCAGGCTTCACGGTGCAGTGATGAGCGACCCTTGACTGTTTCCACAAGTAAGCAATTGGGCCTCTATTCAGGAGCGCTGAAAGGGTCTGTAAGAAAAGGATTCCCTAGACCCTTGGTTCTGCAGGCCTCCTCTGCCACAGGGACATCTACATCATTCCCCCCATCCACCTGGGGGGGAACCACCTCCATGTGTGCCCTGGAAAGGACCCTGAAATTTCCTGAATGATATCTTTCATCTCCCTCATTGGTTCCTTGAAAAGGTCCATTCAGAGGTCGAAAAATGTACGTCCACTGCAACTTTCTCACACCTGGAGTGTGGGTCTTTTACTGTGGGGCCAAACAAAGAGTTACTGTCAAAAGGTTCACTGACAAAAGAAGACTTAAAAGGCTCTACAAAATCACACAGGCACATCCAGTCATGCGTCCAGGCACCTTTCTGCTGCATGCAAAATAAATTTCATGGAAGAATTTGCAATGGTCTGGAGGGCAGCCAACTGTGAGGCCACAAGAGTTGGATAACCTGCAGTAGTGGACCCTGAAAGGGAGTCTAAAAGTTCCTTAATAAAATCCCTTTGCAATCTCGTGAAGTGTGTTGAGTAGATCAGCGATCAGGCAGCAAAAGTCTATGAAGCATATACTTGCTTCCCAAATGTGTCCAAAGCCCTAGACTCTTTGTTAGGGGGATGGACAGTGGAACTCCATTCAGCAAGTTCATTCTTCGTGGCTGCCACCACATCCATAGTAACAACCGGTACACCCTTACCCCAGTGTTTTCTTCCTACTGGTGGGGCAAGAATCCTGTCTGGTCCCTTGGGAATGGGCTCAAGCACATCTGGTTCCTTGCACTCCCACTCAGAAACCAAGTCAATGAGGTCATTAGTGGGAGGAGTGACCCAGGAGGTAGACGAGACAGTCCCAAAAGCTTTCCGCTTAAGCATCTCAAGGATGTCTCCAAAGGAGATGTCATTGGGTGGTGATTTTAAAGACTCTTCTCTCTCACAAGTCTGTATCCTCTGTGACGAACTCTTGGGGAGAGTCTAAGTGCTTCCTCTTGCACGCCTTCTAACTAGGGACTTCCTTGGTGCGTTATCTGGAAAAGTATTGGAAGAGATGACAACGTTCGGTTGGGTGGTCTGGAAGCCCCAAGATGGCTGTCCCAGTGGTGTAGAATGATGACGATCATGGTGCAAATTCAGAAGGGATGTCGAGGAAGGATCTGAGGAGGAAGTTCTTGTCTGACATGCCAGAGCAGAGAAAAGTCTCTCCACAACCTCAACTGCAGACCGCTCCAGAGAGAAGAAAATCAAAGGAGCTGAGAAAACACATTTCTAGCCTGCAACTTCTCCCCTCTCTGATAGCTGTCTGCCCAAGGCAGAAGCCGAAGCCTGGCTATCCAGTGCCGAAGCTCTCAGGACGACAGATAGCACCAAAAACATTGGAGTCGACTCCATCCCTCTGGATCCAATCCAGATGCTTTGGCTCCAAGAGTCCTCTAGATATGAAGAAGTCAAAGACGGTATACTCAGAGTAGTTCTCAGATCAGAGGACAAACTCCTCTTTGGATCCAACACTGAGGCCCAAGACTCTTAGATACAAAGACTGCAAAACCAGAGACTGGATCAGAGGAGGAAGAAGAGTAGAAGTGGGAAGAGCAACTGGATGAGGTTCCCAACTCGAAGAGGGAGGAACTAGGAAGACTCCCTTCTGAAACTGCTCCATAAAGAGTCTCCTCATCATCCTTTCCACATCCGCCTCAGTAAGACTTCTGGAAGAGCAGGAGGACACCAAGGACGGCAACCTGGAGTGCTGTTTGAGGAATGGAGTGGACACCCTGTTTGGCACAGGATCCAAAGTAGGAGAATAGACCATTCTGGGTAATGGTCCCAATCAGAAGCACATTTCGATGGATCTGAAGTGGAAGGGTTCGACACACGCATGGTTGAATCTGAGGAAGATCAGCTCACTTTAAGCTTATCTAACTTTTCTTTTTTCTCTTCGGCTGTGAAGAAGCTGAAGCCAAAGACTCTACAGATCTGGACGGTTTGAAGGGTCCATTGCTTTAGGTTTAGAATGAACTCCAGAAAGGACCTCCGAAAAGGGGGTTGGTAACACACCCCTCAGAATTAAGTTTATTTTTTTTTTTCAGTAAGAACATGAGGGTCAATTCCCTGACAAATACTGCAATCCCCATTCAAGTGCTCAACACCTAAACAATAAACACAGAGAGTGGGAGTCAAAGAAAGGCATTTTGTGCTCACATCTCTCACACTTCTTAAAACCTTCCTCTGACATTATAACACTAACAAACAGCTAGAAATACAATCTAACCATTAGTAATACTACACCACAAGAGAAACAAGAAAAGGTAGAAAGTATACACGAAAAGTGTATAAAGTTACATAAAGGCAGAAACATGCTGAAAAAGGGAGAGGAAAACCAGAAACGTTTAACTAGAGAAGTATTACAACTTTTTAGACAAGAAAGGATAATTCATTAAAGAATATTTCACTTAACTGATTGAGAGCTGTCGCAACAATGTCTGGTCGCAAAAGTGGCAAACAAGATCTGAGGGAAGTTAAGCATGATAAATTGTGGGTAGGGAAGGAACTCATGAGTTTGTTGCTCTCTACAAGCTGCAGTAACGGCCAAGTCGGATCCAAACTCATATGTTTGAGGAATGAATGAAAACTGACAGTGTCAGATCAATTTTTCACACACTGGTGTTTCCAAATTCTAATACTTCTTCCCTTGTGGCACTTTTTTAGCAGCTTTTTCAGCTTGTATGCATCTTTACTAATATAGGTCTTGGCTGATTTTTGATTGCTAGATTTGGAGCACACATGGAGTGCTCTTGATTAACACAACCTGCTACGGAACATCAGCTCAGTTGCTTATTTGCACTGTCATAAAATGAATGAAGTCTATTCCATCCAGATGTTTTTGCATAACAAAAAAAATCTTGGTTTTCTCTTTGTACTTTGTCTTCTAGCAATATTTTTTGAAAAAAAAAAAAATTTAAAAGCCTCGAGCTAAGTCGGTCTTTCCTTCACTTCAATCTGATTTTTGCAGTTTTATCAGCTCAGCTAAATAGCTACTTAAAGCGTTTTTTATTTTTTCCAGCCTTTTGACGATTCACTTTACATACTCCTTTCATGGTGGGACAGCAGATAACACTGTTGCCTTACAGAAAGAGATTCACTAATTCAATTATTGGCTGGGGTGCCTTCTGTGCAGAATCTGCATGTCCTTCCTTTGTTTATGTGAGTTTCTTCCTGGTGATCTGCTTTCCTCCATCCAAGGATATGCAGTAGGTGAACTGGACATTTAAATTGACATTAGGTATGTGTGTGTGCAAGTGTGTGGTGTGGAAGAACTACCATGGCAGGGCTACCCAGCCAGTGGTGCAAACCTTGGCTTTAGATGTTTGCAACTGTTGGGTGGCACCCCAACCCCATGCTCAAAAATGGGAAAAGGGGTTGTGGGTGGATGAATGGATGGATGGATTCCTTCAGTGTCTCACTTACCTTAGACACCTATGAATGTATTTGTTTTCCTCTAAATTACTGAGAACAGTCTCCTGTACAAAGTTGAAACATGGACTTCTTTCTGAGCAGCTGCAAAGTTCCAAACAAACTGATCTTTTCTGGTTGATTTTCTCTTACAAAGATTTTTCTCTCCATAGATTTTCGTTGCTGGCATACATGCAGTATAATTACCAGCCAGTAACTAAATTTACCTAAACTGATATATTTTTTGTTTTCTTTTTTTAAACAATTTAATTTACACAGGGGGCATAACTAATTAACCTAATACTCAGTGTGCACCTATTCTTGAAGGGAAAAAATATGATTTTTTTTAATACATTCAGGACCTATCAGTTACAGTCACCTGTTCTTAAAATAGAGTAAAGAGCAGAATGGCCTCCCAACAGGCAGCCCTGTGGGACCACTTATGAAGCAGGCTTCTTGGGAAACTCTGAAGGAGACAGCACTGCCTAATGCTTCAGCAAATACCCATGTCTCCATTGGGCTTTCCATATTTCTGCAGAGTTAAGGCCTGTCTAGAGAAACATTCCAAGGTCAGTCAGAGTGAACAGCACTTTACCTCTCTTCAACAGATCATCTACAATGGTCTGAAATTATTCCCTGAAGACCATCTACACATGAAAAGGGATACTTAAAACAGGCTGGAAAAGATCTTCATGAAAAAAGAGAAGCCAAAATATAGTCATCCTACAGAAAGGTGCCCAGAGCAGCTATTCTAGTCACAATGTACGTGCAATCAAAGGTGCAGCAGGGAATATGAATGTCCTCAACAGAAGCCATGAAAAGAGACCTCCACCAAACTCCTTGATACAACTGAGCCTGGGACTCCAGAGAAGTGGGATAAACCTTTATCTATAACATGTAACTTAAACTGAGAATCATAAGAGGCACAACTGACAATCCAAAGAAATAAAAGTGAAAAAGTACAGCTGTGTAAATTTTACCATTAACAGGGCATGTCCTTTCTTTCACTGTTGAACTATTCCTTACTCAAGGGATCCCCTGCCAAGGGTAGCCCAACATCCGGCCAGCATACCAAAGCCTTTAGGACTTTAAAGACACTGTATGTCACACGTATGCTCTCCGCCCACAGTGTAGGACATAAAGGTGACATACAGATGTACTTACCTCAGAAATGAATACCCCAAGAAGAACAACTGTCCAAGGAGCAAAGGAGAAACATGTGCATTCAGAAGGAAAAAAGAAAAAGGGGTGGAAGGGAGGGAGTGAATACTTCAACAGTGAAGGAAAGGACATCTATAGTTAGGGTAAGATTTTACAGAACTGTACTCTGTCCTTCCATATCAGTGTTAGAGTACTCCTTACTTAGGGGAGAGTACAAAAGCTCAAGAGGAAACTTCAGAGGAACAAGGTTCAGCACTGCCCTCAAGAACATCATGCAGATCAGCCCCGGAAACCACACCCGGCTTGAATGTTTAGCAAAAGTATGCAAAGAAGACCAAGTAGCTCATCAAGGACAGAACTGGCATACAATCCCTTGAACAAAAGCAACACAGGAAGCCACAGCCCTGGCAGAATGAGCCTTTACAGAAGTAGAAAGGCTTTTACCATGAAAAGAACAACAAAGGGAAATGGCCTTACAGATCTAGGAGGAAATGGTTTTCCTAGAAACAGCCAAACTTACAGGTCCAGGATGAAAGAAACGAAACCTGCCCAGATTTATGAATATGATGCAAATAACATCTGAGCTGCCTATCTAAATTCAAGGTGTGAAGAATCTTCTCTCTAGCAGACTGCAGAGAAGGTAAAAAAGTGTGCAAATTAACAGACTAAGAGACAACTCATTAACCACCTTGGTCATAAAAAGGACTACTAAGAGACACCCTGTCCCTATGAAAAACTAAAAAAGGAGGGATAGCCACAAGAGCCTAAAGCTCAGACACCCTTCCAGCTGAACTATGGGCCAAAGGAAGAACAGTCTTCCATGTACAATAATGTAAGAAAGCTGATGCTGCAGCCACAAAAGGAGCCTGAGCCAACTTTTCAACAACAAAATTAAGGCCCTAGGAAGGAAGAAAAGGCTTCCTCGGAGGCCGAATATGAAGGACACCTTTAAGAAACTGTTTGACCTCAAACCTAGAAGCCAAAGGAGGTGTCAAAGACAGACAACAGAAATAGCTGAAAGGTGAGCTTTAACTGAAGAGTAAACTAACCTAGCATGAAGCAATTCAGACAGACAAGACAGAACCAAAGGAATTTCCACAGAAAGTGGATTACGAGCAAGACACCAGACAGAAAATGTTTTCCATTTAGATACGTAAGATTTCCTGGTAGTGGCTTTCCTGGCCTCCTGCAGACTCTGAAGCAGATTCTCAGAAAAAAAAGGTGTCTTAAAAGAGATCAAAACCCGATCACCTACAGTGTCAGGTAAAGAGTAGACAAGTGAGAATGGATAAGAGATCCCTTGTCTTATGTGAGTAGGTCGACCCTGTGAGGTAACTTGTGGTGACTGCCCTTGGCTAGGTGCAGAAGAAGGGGGAACCAATGTTGCCTGGGCCAAAATCACCAGCAAGATTTTGGGAGAGTCCTGTTCCATCTTGAACAGGACCTTCCATATCAGAGGAAGGGCAGGGAAGGCATAGAAAAACATCTCCTTCCAAGAAAAAGATAGGGGGTCCACCTTCCATGGAGAGGACTTGGGAATCTGCTGCAAAAAAAAAAATGAAGTTGTCTGTTCAGTGGGGAGACAAAACAATCTACCTGAGTAGCACCTGACTGGTGGACAATGTCCAGAAACACATATCTGTGAAGCGTCCACTGGTGAGACTGTGCTATGGACCTGCTCAGAAGAGTCAACTACAAGGTTATGTTCTGAAGGAATATAAACAGCCTGAAGAGCCGTCTGATACTCGACAGCCAGTCTAAAACTTTAAGAGCTAGTCTGCACAAGCAGTAGGACCATGCCTCCTTGCTTGTTGATGCACCACATCATTGTGGTACTATCTATAAAGATTTTGAAAGACCCTGGAAGCAACAGAGTATGGAAAGCCTGAAGAGCAAGAAGAGCAGTTCTCATCTCCTTGATGTTAATATGGTCTACCCTCTGATGTAGGGACCAAAGGCCCTGAACCTTTAGATGGCCAAAAGAAGAACCCCACCCCACATCTGAGACATTTGAAAAAGTTCCTGCGAGGGGACAGGGGGCTGAAAAGAAAGCCTTGGGTAGAGAGACAGCTGATGAGTGCACCATTGAAGCTCTAGCTGGAGGCATGGAAGAGGAGGAACCTAGAAAGTGCAAAAGATGAGAATGTTAAAGCCATACTGACTTTACAAACCACTGTAGCTTTCTCATATGAGGAGGTTGAGAAATGCCCAAAAAAAGGAGGAAGAGATTTCCATACCATCTAATACCCCTGATGAATGATGGAGATAACCCAAGAATCCTGACTGATCTTTAACCAATTGTGAAAAGATAGGGAAAGACAAAGAGAGATAAAGGAACCTGACTTAGGAGGGAGGAAAGAAAATTGTATGAAAGAACTTGGATTGTCTGGAAAAGGAGGCTTCTGAGTAGTACGAGTCTGAATAAACTTAGCAGGAGGAGCCCTTCTGGAACCCTTTTTATCTTTGGGAGGAGGGTGAGACTGTCTATGTACAAAGGCAAGCTTGGAAGGATAATTCCTCTGAAATTTGGAAAGAAGGAAAGCAAAAATATGCTTCAATTCCTGCAAGGCCTTACCTTTCTCTGGCAGAGATTTAAAAAGCACAGCAGCTGCAGAACTAAATATATTTTGATTGTCAAGAGAAGCATGCATCAATTTAGCCTTAACATCATCAGGCAAAATTTGGAGGCAAAGCCAAGAATAACGTCCAACAGAACCAAAGGCAGCAGCTCTAGAAAAAGCATCAGGAAACTGAGAGGTACAACTCAAAGACTCTTCTCCAGAGTCCAGGTCCTCATCACAACAGTCTTGCTCCCTAGGCCTCTTAAGAGGAGTAGAAGATGAGGACGGGGGGTTCAGGAACAGAAACTCCCTGGGAGGGCTTCAAAGTCATGAGTTTGTTTTCTGCTGCCTTTTCAAATTAACATTGGCCCTAAATGGAGGTTCGGACCACTTCTGACACTCAAACAACGTAGTGGAAATCTCCTCCCTGACAAGAATCTGCAAAACACCTCTCAGTCCCTAACAGATGTCTGCATATACTCTGCAGACATGTGGGAAACCAGATCCATGCCAGTCTCCAAAGTGGTCATGGCAGAGCAATCTGAGGGAAGAACTGGACGATCCTACAGGCTTTCATCAGCCTCGAGAAAGATGTGCAGAGGAGGTGGTACAGCATCCGAATCTTACCTAACTTTTTTAGTCACCTTCTTGGCAGACCGCTGACCCTCAGACTGGGATAGTTTTGCCACTACACCCTGCAGCAACAGCTTACGTCATTGCTTCTCAAGGGAGATAGACAAATAGGAGAGACAACTGTGAAGAGTCTTAATGACAAACGCTTGACAAGACGCGCATGATGTCCTGTCGTGTGAAACACCTAAGCAAAACAAACACTGCTTGTGATGATTCTTATTGGGAATCTGTCTCCCACATTGACATTTTTCCTTTTTGGACGACATGTAACCTCACAACAAATGCAAAGAAATAAAGATAAGAAGAAAACCCTCAAAAGAGCACTTATCTGAAACAGCTTAGTAACCAGCAGATGAAGAAGCATTCAAGATCAGCAATCGAAGATGGTATTTGGGCTGGCAGCAAAGAAGTTTTGAGGTGGTATGTCACCTTTATGCCCTGCGCTGTGTGCAGGGAGCATACGTGTGATGTATGGCATCCTTAAAATTCTAAAGGCTTTGGCATGCTGGCCAAACATTGGGCTACCCATGGCAGGGGATCTCTTGAGTAAGGAATACTGCAAGAATACATTGAAAGGAAATCCATTTTGTAAAACCTAAGTAGGGTTATGAACTCTCTAGCACAAGACAGGGCAGGCATCGGTAGTATCTAACAATAAAGATGTGTCAAAGACATTTTAGCCTTAGGATGCTAAAAAGATAACAACCTTGAGGGAGCGGTATACAAAGACCCCCCCCTCCCTTCTGAGGAACAGAAGGCCCAGAATTTCTAGGTAATTCCAGAGTCAAAACTAGCACCCTTAAGCACAAGCTCCAAACTGTATTAGAAGTAACACAGCTGCATCACCATTGTCACAGATACTTGGACTAATAAGAAAGTGTTAGAATTAACATTAAACAGACACAATGCAAATAATTATATTGCAATCAATAATACAAAGTCAAATCAATGATACACAGCAAACAACAAAAATACATGCACGATTTAAAAGAAAGATTACAATGCTTAATAAGCTGCAGCCTGATTGAAAGTGATATTTATAAATATTCTGTAATTAAACATAAGTAGCAGACGGAGGAATAGTTTGGGAGTGAGTAGTTAGTGAAGTGAGCAGGAAAGGAGGAGGAGTAACAACTGAAAAAAAATTCATAGGTTTACATAAGGGGAAAGAAAAATAGGTAAGGAAGACAGAAATGGGGAAATTTAGTATATTACCTGGAGATTTTTGTATATTGAGCAAAGACATTATTGGGGGGGGGTCAGGAACAGAATCTCACTGGGAGGGCTTCAAAGTCATGAGTTTTGTTTTCTGCTGCTTTTTCAAATGAACGTTGGCCCTAAAGATCTTAGGAAGTTCGGACCACTTCTGACAATCAACGTAGTGGGAATCTCCTCCCTGACAAGAATTTGCAAAACACCTCTCAGCCCCCAACGAATGTCTGCATATCCTCTGTGGACATGTGGGAAGCCAGATCCATGCCGGTCTCCAAAGCGGCCGTGGCAGAGGAATCAGAAGGAAAAACTGGATGATCCTCCAAGCTTTCATCAGCCTTGAGAAAGATGTGCAGAGGAGGTGGTACAGCAGCCAAATCTAATCTGTTTTGGTCCTCTTCTTCTTGGCAGACAGCTGACCCTCAGGCTGGAATAATTCCGTCATTGCACCCTGCACCAACAACTCAAGTCACTGCTTCTCAAGGGAGATGGACAAGGAGGAGAGAACTATGAAGAGTCTTAAGGACAAACCCTTGACAAGATGGGCATGATGTACAATTGTGTGAAGCACCTAAGCACAACAAACACTACTTGTGAGGATTCTTATGGGGAATCTTTCTCCCACACTGACATTTTTCCTTTATGGATGACAGTGGTCTTACTTGGGTTGTAAAGTTGGACTTTTTTTCAGATTACAGCAATTGTCTGGTTGATAAATGAGTTTGTGGGAAGTGATTAGTTGAGAACATGTGAGGCAGTGCCTTAGTTCTAACTGCTGAAGTTTTTTTAGGGCCAGGCAGTGTTGAGTTTTGTAGTGGTGATTTATGGCAAATTTTGCCATCTTATTACAGCACTCGTCTAAGAAGGAGAATAGAGTGGTTTGTAGGTTGATCAAAATGGGAACAGCATACAGTAGTTTTGGGATAAGAAGAGACTGAGCAATCCTTCTCCTGGTATTATCTGTGAGTTACTGCTGGACTCTAAACGGTGTGCCTAGTTTTGGAGTGTACTTTTTACTGATTGCTTTATATGATGATGCAATTTGAAGTTTTCATCAACAGTAACTTCAAGAAGCTTAGTTTTGCTTACAAGAACTATCTTGGTGTCGCTGGAGGAAGTGATTGAGAAATTGTTTTACTGGTCAGTTACACTCTTTAGGGCACATAAGATCAGTTAGTTTTTTTGAGGGCTTAGGAAGCAGCTGTGTTTCAGTAAGCCAAGCCTCAACTGTGGGAAAAAGACTCGTGTGAATTGTTTTAACTTACTTAGGCTTTCTGTAGAACAGATAAATGTTAAGTTATCTGCATACTAGATTAAAGTGGGTTGGTTATTGGCCAAGTACAGATAATTTATGAATATACTGGACACTAAGGGACCTAAGATGAAGTCTTTAGAGACAACAACTGTAATAGGAAGGAAAGCAAGGAAATTGTTTTGCCATTTTATTGCCTGCTGTGTGTTAGTGAGGTAGTTGGAGAATCAAGATAATGAGGATCCTTATAAACCTAGGGAAGACCATTTCTGAAGCAATTTTGGTGAGATACCATGTTAAAAGCTTTGGATAAATCTAGTAAAAGTGCTGGGACCAAGTTACCAGTATTTTGCTTTTGATGGTTATAGAGCTGAGAAGAGCTGTAGAGCTGCTATGGAAGGGTCAAAAACCATCTTGTGTAGGAGACAGGAGGCAGCTGTCATTGATAAAGGAGAGAATTTGAAACTGGATGCATTTCTTCAATACTTTGTCAGAGGGGACAGTATGTGTATGTTCCTGCAAAGTGAAAGGTCTTTAGATTTACCACCTTTTGGAGAACGAAAATATAATTTTTTTTTTACACAGGGTGGGGACATAGCCTTCTATGATGGAAAGGTCGATCAGTTCATCAGGATTTGAACTAGGAAATGCTAGGGGAGCAGCTTCTATTTTGAAGTACTCAGCTGGTATGTTAAGGGTAAGAGAAGTGGACTTTAAGGTTAGCAGTAGGTTTTTTTATTGTGGGAGCTGGGATAGTTCTGATTATGTGTTTTGGAAAATGCCCTGGGAGAGTGGGAAGTACTGCTGCCTGCTTATGCTGAGAGTTTAATATAAGAAGCTACTGTTTGTATGAAATGAGTACTGAACTGACCTCTGAGCTTAAGTTTGGTTTGATGAAGTAGGTGTTGGTTGAGTTGATGTATCAGTTTTTAATGTTTTAACAGTTGGCTAATTGTGGACAAGAAAGTGTTGTTACAATTTGCTGCCTGTAATTTAATATACTAACTCTGTTTACCATTTTTTACTTGGGTTTTAGTGGAATTTCTGAGATGATCAGAATATTGATGAGCAACTACAGTATTGACATGGTTATATTTTTTCCAGGCTATGTTTCTCTCTCTTTCTCTTTTTCAAGAGCAGTCTAATAGTTTTTGATAGCCAAGGTGCTGGATTTGATTCTTTTTGTTTTGACTGGAGCGTGTTCGTTTAGTATGTTAAAACAAGGTGAAATGAATAGAGCTAGAGGGTTCAACAGGTGGAATAGTTTAAAGAACACTCCAGTTTACTGATTTAAGTTAGAGATGAACTGGTCTTTACTGAAGGAGGAGAGATTAAGAGAGCTAGGTTGTACGAATGTTACTTTTGGGATGGTTTTAAGACATCTTACTGCGCAGATAAGCAGGTGATCACTTGGAGTACTGGAAGGGAAACTGTGGAAAGTATTCATTCTGTTTGGGTTGTCAGTGAAAATACAGACTAAGTCTTCTTAATTAACCCCATTATTCTATCAGGAAATGCAAATGCCACTGCTGTTCAACTCAAACTCCCTGCTATATCAAATGCCTTCTCTGCATCAAGACCTACCAACAATAGTAGGGTCTTCTTGCACTCTTATCCCATCTGGATTATCATTGTTCTCTCAATGCTATCAAATGTTTACCTCCCCCCTCCACATGGTTCTAGCTTTAAAATTGAAATTGGCCTGTATGAAGTTGGGTTTAAAGGGTCTTTTCCTCTTTGGGTAATACAACAACCACAGCTTTTTTCCAAGATGCTGCCACTGTCTCTCTCCTCTTATAACACTGTTAAAAAAAAAACTTCCACATCTTTGTCACTTTCTTCCCTTCTATCTTCTAAACTTCCACAGAAATACTATCTGTTCCTGGAGATTTTTCTATTGATCGATTATACGTTGTCATTTTTATCTCATTCCCTTCCATCGTAGATTTTAATTTTTGACACTTTTCTTCCTCTAACCTTGGCATGTTTAAGTCTTCTATAAAAATTTCCATTTGTGTATTTTCTTGGTTTCCTCTTTACTCTGCTCTATACACATTTTAATAGAATTTCCAAACTCTCTCTAATACCTCTAAAGGACCTCTGGTTATTCTTCTAGTTATAGGCTACCTAAGTCTGGCAACACTCCTTTCTATTTTCTGTTGCCCAAGTCATTGTGCTAATAATTTTTGTCCTCTGAGCTTATCAAAATAATTGTTCAGTAGCAAACTTTCTCATGCATGCTATCCATATACTCCATTATTTTCCATTTAGCACTCAACAATTACTCCTTTTTCTGTAAGATCCCCATTTGTCTGCAATATTTTAACCTTTGATAATCCCTACAAGTAACTCCTATCACTTCTTTCCCATCTCTCTCTCTACATTTTTAATTCCGTTTTATCCTACCCCTTAGCCATCCCTTCTGAAGAAATTTGTATCTTCCCTAACAACTTGATTTCTTTTCACTACCAATGCCTTAAAATTCCTTTGTTTTTAACAGTAGAAATGCTATGTTTCTAATTTTTACATGAATACCCTGTATCTTTATTATAGTCTATATTGATGCATATTCTGAAATGGTCACTGGATGTCTTTCAAAGTTTCAGTACAATATCCATGCTCCTGTTCCTGTGAAATATAATTCATGTCTAGCCCACTTATTGTACCTTCATTTAATGATTTGTAAAATATACAAATTACGTGTGCACTCTTTCGAGTAATTTCACAACCTCTATTTCAAATAGCCTCTTATTTCTTCAGAAATCTACCCTATTTTTATTATATTTTCCCTTCCAAGTCCCAAGATACATCTTCACTTCTTCAGGTTCCAGCTCCCATCTATGAAATACTCACTACTGGAAGCTAATTATCTCTCCCATAATTCTCTTAAGCTCCTTAAAAGTAGTTTTATGTAGAATACAAATGCAATCCATTGTAGTCCTCCTTCCTTTGAATAACCACCTATTATTACAAATCAACAATTGTACACTTTTCTTCTCTCTCTCTCATTTGTTCACTTCTTGCAATTATTAGTTCCCCCCTTTTACTTAGTCCCAGATACTCTGCTGAATAACCATTATGAAATCCTTTCTTTGCCAAATTTACATGCTCATTTTAATATAATTCAAAACTCTCTGCTTATTGTCAATAAAAAATGACATTCACATTCTGAGTATACCACTAGACGAAAGCGCTTACTGAATAACTTGTGCTGGTTTATTAAAGCTGTATTGTGGAGATTTCGTTTGGAATTTATTGCTGTGTTGCTGAGTTTCCATGTTACAACATTCCAAGATATTACTGATACAACACTCACTCTGATAAAATACTATTACTTTTAAATTTTCTACATTACATTTTTTAATACGTCTCCAATCTGCAACTCACAGGCACAACATTGTTTGTCATACAGACCTTATATGCAGTTGCGGATTCTTGTCTCTGCTTGGACCCATGCCACATATTACCAGTATTTTTGTTTCAATACCCCTCAACCCTTTTTAACTCTCAGTAAACATAAAAAATGTACACTTTGAAAAAAAGGGAACATGCATCCCCATATATGGGCAGATGATCCAAATAGACAGCTAAGCCTGCAGGTTTGACCCATTTTATAGGTTCATAGGTTTATACTAGGCTATCTGCCCTAAGGCATTTATAAGCCTAGCCCAAAGTTTTGTGGCTTATGCCACCCCTTATATGAAAAAATACTGTGCCCATTAGTTTGTTGTGCCTCTGTCCAGCAGTGACACAGAGATGATTCCCAGGGTAAACCTACAATCTCCCATCCACAGGTCAAGATTTCTCTTGAACAGAGCCAGCGAGGTGCTCTGCCTCACATGGACCGGGATTTTATTCCACAGCATAGGGAGTCTCTGAGTGATAAATCTATCCCTCCAGCACGTCCTATTTATATCCGTGCTAAGGTTGAAGTCGCTTGCTCTAGTGGTTTTGGTGGATTTGGATTTTTTGAGGTGGAGCATGTCCATTAATTCGGGGTTGGACATGGCCTTGTATGTCAGGCACATGTCACCTCTGAGCAGACGGTATGCGACTGAACAGAGCTGGAGTTTCTTCAATCTGGCAGCATATGACAGATTTTGGAGTCCCTTTATCCTTTTGGTGAGGAACTTTTGGGGTCTCTCCAATTGCTGCAGATGTCGGGTGAGATACATCCCGAATGGGGCATTGTACTCGATCAATGGTCTGATAAGTGAAGAGTACAGGGGAACAATGACCTCACTAGATCTGGATGTGAATCCCTTCATGATCAGGTGGGCAATGTAGAAGGTCTTTCTAACCACTTTAGCAACGTGAGTGTCAAAAGAAAGGCCACTGTCAACCTGGGTCCCCAGGTCCCTGATGACCTCTTCTGTGCTTAGTGGATTGCCGCCTATATGGTAGCTTGGGGTTACCTTGTTTTTCCCGAAGGGTATGACTATACATTTTTTGGCGTTTAACTTCAGGCCCTGGCTCTGGCACTAGCTATCTGTTTCCGTGAGTCCCTTCTGAAGGATATCAGTGTCCAATGCACTTTCCACTATGGCGCCCAGTTTGCAGTCGTCTGCAAACTTTGTCAGCCAAAGTCCTCCCATGCTGGCCTGTACTTCTGAGAAGTAGATGCCGAACAATAGGGGGCTAAGGACCGAGCCCTGTGGGACACCGCTTGTGACCGGCTTGGAGTCTGACATAGCGCCAGCAACTCTAACCCTGTGGGTTCTGTCCTTAAGCTAGTTTGCAACCCATCTTGTGACATATGGGTTTACATTTAAGCTGGTAAGTTTTTCTACAATACCCGAGTGGGGTATTGTGTCGAAAGCCTTTGCAAGGTAAAGGTAGGCTGTATGGACTGCCTTTCCCTCATCAATGGCCTTGGTGACTGTTTCGAAGAAGTCAACCAAGTTCAAAAGGCATGATCTGCCCTTGACAAAGCCAAACCGGGTCGGGTTCAATGTCTGCAAGTCCCCTATATCTTTGTTTATGAGCTCCATTATGATCCTCTCCATAGCTTTGCAGACTAGACTTGTTAAGCTTATGGGGCGGTAATTACCAGGGTCCGTAGAGGCACCGCCTTTGTGGAGTGGGACCACAGTTGCTGTACACCACTCCTTGGGCACGTATCCTGTGGTAAGGCTGAGATTAAACAGCTGCCTTATGTGCGGGTTTAATTCCTCATTTAGCTCGTGTAGCACACAGCCGGGGACATCATCCGGTCCCATTGATGCTGTGTTTTTAGCTTTAGAGAGAGCAGCTTTCACCTGCGCATTTGAGATGTCTGGGAGGCTACACTCCGCTGGGATAGTTATCTCTCCTTTAGGGGGGAGAGGGGGGTGAAGTTTGCACTGAACCTGTCTGCCAGTATGTTGGCAATGTCTGTGGGTTCAGTGATTTTGTATCATTTTGGACTAATTCTGAGCATATCTGGGAGTTTCCACCCAGGTTCCTAACATAGCTGAAAAAGGCCTTATGATTGTCCTTTGAATCCATGGCAATTTTTCTCTCAAAATTGGCCTTAGTTGATTTTATGAGTGCTCATATTTTTTACTAATAATGATCAGGGGTGACTTCCCTTTTATGGATTTTGTTCTATCATGTAATAGCTTTCTCCTCTTATTGTAAAGTTTGTTAATGGCTGGGGTCCACCAGACTGGACGTTTGCCCTTTGTGGAAAGAGTCTTGGTTTTATTTGGGATTGCCTGATCCATGCAGTCCTGGAAGTGTTCATAGAAGGCATTTGTAAGGGCTTCCGCAGCTTGGGTTGTGGTTTCCACTGGCTCAGGGGCCTTGAAGGATACCACACCAGTCTTGAGTAGTGTAAAGTTTGCTTTAGAGAAGTTCTTCACTGTGGTCTTTTTTGTTTGGGGTGGGGGCGGGATGTGGATTTCCAGTGAGATTAGTTTATGATCAGATCTCACCAATGAGGGATATACTTCCGGTGTGGAGCATTTTGTCCCCATGTTTGTGATAATGAGATCTAGTATATTTTCTCCTCTCGTGGGAACAGTGACTAGCTGTTCCATGGCATTTGAATTTATGAACTCCAGGAACCGTTGGGCTAGAAAGTTAGGGCTTGAGTAATGTTCCCACAGTCTATATTCGGGTAGTTGAAGTCACCCAATATGATGGTGTTTGGAGATACATTTATACCCTCCAGTGTCTTCAGGAAGGCTGTGTGGGGTTCCTGAGTTTGAGAGGGTGGCCTGTAGCATGCTACAATTTGTAGAGCAGTTTTGCCTATGGTTAGTTGCACCTGGATGGTTTCTGAAGCTTCGTGCGTTGCCACCAACCTGGAGGTGTGGGTATCCTTTATGAATATGGATACACCCCCTCCTTTTGTGGTGTGGTCCGGGTTTTGGGGCCGGAACGCATGGTATGAGGTAAAACCTAATAGTAAAGAAAGAAATGCAGAAGCACTGAAATCCAATAAACTCTTCTCAACGGGATGCAATAAATCTTCCAAATATATTGAAAAAATTCCTTTATTGCGATGCCAAACAAACGAAAACTGCACGAACAGACGAACAGGATAAAACACAGTATAAATCCAAAGTGGAAAACAATGTAAATCAAGCGCTTTCACCCGTACTATGACGGGCTTTTTCAAGATGAACCACAAGCAGAAAGCTGTGTGCTTATAACACAGCATCAATTTCAATTATACAATTAAAAAAACAATTAATGGTTTGAATTGAACAGTTCAAGTTAAAGTGCTACATACTTCAGGTCTTATTTAAAACAACATGTAGTTGCAGTTGTTCTTCGGTGAAGTGCAACTAGTGAATGTGTTAGATTTAATTCACCAGGTAAAATAAGAAACAATTGGTTATAGTACTATAATTTTTTTATAAATATATTATTTAAAATCAAAAACAAACCAGCAGATTCTAGGTTGTTGAAACTTAAAAAGTTCAAACTATTAAGATAAGTGCCTTATGAATCGCTTGGCATTAGATGTGTCGTGGTGTACATAAATGCTACTAAAATAGATCGCGCTTTGTTGAAAGCCAACGACTGAAAGCTGAATAATAAAAAATTTAACAATAATGGATACATAAGTGAGGGTATCACCAGCCTCCTGAAACTAAGAAGGGCAAAGTTGTAATCTATATCACTTACTTGACAAAGTAATTTTACATTGTTTTAGATTCATAAAGTACTGGGGTCAAACAACAGGATTAACATGAATTATAAATAGTTTTTAATGTTGTATCACATTGTTGTATCACCTTATCAGATTTATTTGTTATGATCAGGTTTTTTAACAACCCTGAAATTCTGGCATTGTTTTTTCATCTTTAAGGAGTTAACTTACTCCCTTTGTTTTGGCATATTTAATTTGTGTCTACATAGATTTGTTCAGTTCACTGTTTTTTATTCCATTCATATACACATACTTTTTTGCTCCCCATATAATATGTATTTTTTAAGTATTCATTAAAATGTCCATTACGACATTTTCAACATGTTTAGTGTTCATTATGTATAACATGAAGTACACAATTTATTATACATTTTATATATTATTATACTTGCTTTTAACACATTTTAATATAATATAATTATTTAACAAATTATTAATTTACACACATATTTACACATTTACAATTATTAGATTTTGATATTAGGTTTTAATGAATTATTTTTAGTCCTGTGGTCACATGAAATTTATATTTTTAATGGTGTAAAATAACTGAAATATAAGACATACATTATATTATATTGGAATTTGTTGTATAATGAAATGTATATATTTTTTATTTACTATGGCACTTTACATATTAGTACCTTCACTTATGTATCCATTATTGTTAAATTTTTTATTATTCAGCTTTCAGTCGTTGGCTTTCAACAAAACGCGATCTATTTTAGTAACATTTATGTACACCACGACACATCTAATGCCAAGCGATTCATAAGGCACTTATCTTAATAGTTTGAACTTTTTAAGTTTCAACAACCTAGAATCTGCTGGTTTGTTTTTGATTTTAAATAATATATTTATAAAAAAATTATAGTACTATAACCAATTGTTTCTTATTTTACCTGGTGAATTAAATCTAACACATTCACTAGTTGCACTTCACCGAAGAACAACTGCAACTACATGTTGTTTTAAATAAGACCTGAAGTATGTAGCACTTTAACTTGAACTGTTCAATTCAAACCATTAATTGGTTTTTTAATTGTATAATTGAAATTGATGCTGTGTTATAAGCACACAGCTTTCTGCTTGTGGTTCATCTTGAAAAAGCCCGTCATAGAACGGGTGAAAGCGCTTGATTTACATTGTTTTCCACTTTGGATTTATACTGTGTTTTATCCTGTTCGTCTGTTCGTGCAGTTTTCGTTTGTTTGGCATCGCAATAAAGGAATTTTTTCAATATATTTGGAAGCTTTATTGCATCCCGTTGAGAAGAGTTTATTGGATTTCAGTGCTTCTGCATTTCTTTCTTTGCTGTTTAAAACCTAATAGTGCCGAGGTGCTCTCAGGAGCCTTGAACCAGGTTTCAGTTACAGCACAGACATCGATGTTCTCCATACTGAGAAGGGCCTCGAGTGCGTGTATTTTGAGATTTAGACTTCTGGCACTGAGCAGCATTACCCTCAGTTTCTTCCCATTTTTGTTTTCTAGGGTGGTAGATTTAGAATTTGAGCCTTGCCTAAAAAAGGCACTATGGGGGTGGCAAGAGCCTTAGCCAATATCCGGAATCCCAGGGGTAACAGGTGCAAGCCGTCCCTTGCAAAGCAGCGTGGCTTGTCAAGCATGTCATCCCAGGCAGACAGACACTGGATCCCCTTTGAATGACACCAGACATTAAGCCAATTGTTAAAGCTGATCATCTTGTCTCTATATTGTGGCATCATTCTTGGTAAAGGAAGGATACTGCTCAGGGTCAGGGTCATACCTGCCTGGGCTACATAATCAGAGAGCTCCTCTGTCTCTTTTCATGTAGTCCAGGGAGATACATCTCAGGTCGTTCACACCAGCATGGACAATGACTGTGTCATATTTGTACTTGCCGTGGAGTGACCCGAGTGCTTGTGTTATGTGGTGGATTCTAGCGCCCGATAGGCAGATTACTGTGACCCTCTCCTTGTTCAGCCTGGTGAGTGGGAAGTCAGTGTGTCTGACTATGGAGTCACCTATGACAAGTATGTTTGGTGTTGTATTTGGCCTTAAGGGCTGTGACTGCTTTGCACACTGATTTTGTGGTTTATGTGTTGCTTGTGGGGTGTCTTGAGGTAGCAGTTGTTTGGGTGTCTGCTTTGGCGGCCTCTGCTGTTTAGGTAAATTTTTACTCAGAGCCTCCTGTATGTCTTTGTGTTTGATTCAGTGGTGTGGTAGCATTATGTGAGGCTGGTTTTGTGGTGTGTGTAGTTGCCTTCTCCTCCTGTCTGGTCTTGCCAGTCCTGAGTTGAGAGAGCTCAGCCTCCAGTTTGGCTAAATAGCTGCATCTCTCGCAAGTATTTGTGTTATGTGGGAGGAGGAGAGGGTTGTCTGTGTACATGAGGCAATTGTAACATTGCCTCAATATTCCCAGATTCACCAACTGGGCAGGAGAGGACGCCAGCATCTGGCCCTTCGACATGCTAGAAAAATTAATAAGTTAGGTATGAGACTGAATAAGAGAGGACTTAGTAAGGAAGTGGGTACTCCTGGGGGGGGGTTTGCAAGTGAGGGACTTTGTATAATATAGAAGTGACAAGTGCTGAGCTTTTTTTTTTTTTTTTTGAGAAAAAAAAAAAAACTTTTAGGAACAAGTGCTGCGCTTTTTAGTCAAGGGATATACTGTTTAGGTTACTAGTAGAGCAGTTTTAAGGGAAAAAATGAAGAACAGACTTTATGGAGCCAGAAAAAGTTTAACCTTGTTAAACCGGTGCTGCCCGATGCTGCTCTAGTGGCAACTCCGCGCTAAAGCGTGCTTTATAGCAGGGGGATGGAAAAGGCAGGAAATGACCCAAAATGGCCACTGAACTACAAGTTACTGTCTTAAACCACTCCTCTGAGGACAAAAAGGCAGCTCAGTACTCCCCACTCCCACTGGTGAGTAAAGAAACTTCCCCCTGACCAAACAAAGAAAATGGAGAAGTACAGGAACCAAGACAAAGCCCAGGGATCAGCAAATCTGATCACTGGAACAAACTAGCCAGGAAAGTTAGGAGAACAAGAATATTTTTTTGTTTTTTTCCAAGTTTTTTTTTCACAGACAGAACAGAAAACACAATAAATGCTTTGCTTTTCGATTAAATGCTATCAAAAGCTAGTACACTTGAGTGTATTAGCCTGTAGTTTAACTTTTAAGCAAACTTAAACTAAGAAGTGCAACCAACAATTAAAGCTTATAAAAACAGGAAAAACCGGTAATACCACTATAAAAACTCTGCTGGATACCACGAGGAGCTGTGCTGATTACTCATGCTGAAAATGCATTTATTCTTGCACCCACACTATCTATTCTTGTCCTATCTCGACTTCTCTTCCAGGTATGGAAAACAACTCGCATACTCATGTGGGTTAATTGATTTTTAGCCTTAAGAAAAAGTGGCTGAGTTACAATTAAATGAAAAGGCTTTGTCTTGTTGAGATTCATACTGAAGTGGTGCTGCTAGTAATGCAGCTGCTTGTATTACCCTTCAATATATCAAATGCCATTTATTTTCACTGAACTACTTGGTATGTCTCCTTTAAGTAATGAATGATTGCCTGTGTAGCCTTTTTACCCTTTTATTTGAATTCTGCTGTTTCCCATTCAAATGTCTCAAAGTTCACAGTTCTTGATTAATTGACTGTGCATGCAGTTTGTCTAAAACTGCAGGTCTCTGCTGGTAGAAAAAAAAGACAGCTAATGGTATTGCAGTTGCATGACACGGTTAACTTTAAATGTTGTAAAACTATAAATTTACATTATTTTAGCATACACTTCCACAAATGTTAAATGTCAAGCTATTACTTCACAACACTTTAGAATATCTAATGTTTCAAAGAAAGCTTCCAAAATGTTTCTTCCTGATTTGCCAAGAACTCTGCTCTACACACATTTTCATAAACCTGCTAAAATATCTCCCTTACCTGTTAAGGATTCTAATTCTTGTCATAGAGTTCCTAAGTTTTGCCAAAGCAATTTCCATTTCTGTTGCCACAGTCTTTGCACTTAAAAGTTATGTGCTCTTTGACTACTGTCAAAACAATTGTTTAACTGCAGACAACTTAATACATACTCTTTGGCTAAAAAATTCCTTATTTTACTCTTACCACTTCTTGATCTATAAGCTTCCACCTCCTTTGCCGCACTACCTTTTGCCAGTCCTAAACAGTTTGGGTTACTTTTCTCCCATATTATTCTCCCTTAATTCCACTATCCCAGAGTCTAACCAGTTATTCTAGAACAATGTCTAGCTGCTTTAATTCTTGAATTTTAGTTTTTATATTACACAAAAGAAAATAAACCTTGTTGACCTGCTCACAGTTCCAAAAATTATACATCACATACATTATGTTCTTTTATACAATTATCAATCCATCATTATATAAAACTGATCAACTCCTGCTTTCCCTTCAACTTCACTCCTCCAAAGCATCATTCTTCATGTACTGTTCCCACAATTTCCATTTTGTTCTATACAGCCTGCTCCTTTCCCTTTTCTACAGATCCCATTTCCAGTTCTTATATCTCTGTTACAATGCTGATTGCCTACTTCAAATATAGTTGGTTGGTTTATTTTCTAGTACTTGCTTTTTTTTTTGGCAGCCACTAGAATTAAACTTAAAGCCCTACTTTGTCTTGGCAATACAGATCCTGAACCCCTTTCCTTAGTTGCACCCATTTGCTTACACAATATTTCTAGAACATTTGTTCTCAGTTATCTCTTTCTTCCTCATCATGCTTTCAACATCGGTCTACTGCAGGAAGAATTCAGCTTGGGGTATTAAAATACCTATGCAAACACACTTCCAAGCAAAAATCTTACATTTAATAGACTTTTTGCATATTTGATAGCCATACATATTTCCTCCAATCGTTTCTTTGCGAATTGCTTATCCAATCTCTATTTCCAAACTTTTTTAACCTCCTCTGACTGATTTCTATAGTTACTGTTCAACAGTTTATAAGCCTTACTACTTCTTTATTTTAACAGCAGCTTCGGTTTCAGCTTCAACTAAAAACTCCCAGAGTAGGTCCCTCACTTAGAATATAGGCAAATAGAAAGGGATAGGGGAATCCTAGCAATCCCTGATAGGGAAGGCAGTCTTTAACCTGCAGCACAATTGTCTTCTTGGCCTCTTCCAACTCTATTACCTTTCTTTCTCTCGTTATTTGCTTCAAACACTTTGGTTCTTTTGCCAGTTTCCTCTAGCAAATTTCAGCCCCCTCTTGCCTATAATTGCAATCACACCTATTGGCAGAATCTCCTTTCTCCATTTTCTTTTTGGCTTAGGTCTTAGAATACTATCTGTTGTATTAGGAATAAAATATTCAGTATGGCTGCTAACCTCCTTAAGGATCTGCATCCAAAATGCCAGCCTCCATTACTTCTTAAATTCCCCCCTTCTTCATCATCTATTTCTACTTTGAATTATATCTTTCTGCTTGAGTTATGTTTATGATGCTTAACAGTGTAGCTTTAGAACATCCCTTCAAATCAGGTAATTAGGTATTCCTAAATCCACCTTGTTCTACTGGGAAGGCTCAAACTATCCCTTTTTCCCTCCTAAATAAATTCCTTTAACTCTTTTGTCTGCAACTTTTCCTCGGTCAATATAAATATGCCTGAAATTTATATGAAAACCAAAGAAACTAAAACCATTTTCACTGCTTGTATTTTACTATCCATAAACAAGAGCTTCCAGTTTCTTGTGTTGTCTCTTCCAGCATATCCTTAGCTGCAATAACAGAAGACTTTTTAATCTATACTCAAATATTTCATCTTATGTCCTCAAATATGGGTATTGCTGAAACAATTTGTACAGGGACACAAAACTTGAGACTATAGCCTTTGTTTTATCTTCATTAATCTTATATCCCAAAAAGACACTGAAACGGTCTCAAAATGTTCCACAGCATTGAGATGTCCTTCTCTAAATTTATCATGTACCAATAAAAAAATCTACAAATCAAACCAACTTTTCTTGATTACTATACCAATTATATTCTTGAATTTCGGAGTCCCTTACTTTTTTCAAGGGGAAATAGGACACCCTTGTCTGGTTTCTCTGTTCAAACACAGTTTATCAGAGAGGAACCCTCCTGGTTTAAATCTTGCCTCTAAACCTCTTATTTGTATCAATGAATGCAAATAATTCCACTGCTCTGCTCATATAATCCCATCTTACACTGAGAATGCTTTCTCTGCACCAAGACCGACCAACAACAGTGGTATTTTATTACATTCTGCTTCCCTCTGGAACTTCATTATATTAATGTTGTGAAATGCTTGCCTTCCCTCTACAAACCACACAGATCCATAAATATCAATTTTGGCAACCCCTTTACCATTTTTTTAGCTAGTATAGACAATAGCCACTTTATCATCATGGTTTAAAACTAAAATGGGTCCATATGACTCTGGCTCTGATGGGTCTTTAATGTCTACACGTAATACAGCCACCACAGCTTTCTTCCAAAATGTTGCTGCTTACCCCCTTTTTAAAATACTGTTAAAATCCTTCAGATACTTATGACTTTCTTTCCTTCAAACTTCCACAGGAATACCATCTGTTCCTGGAAACCTTCAGGCAGATTGATTACACATCACCATTTTTATCTCATCTCCTATCTTAAATGTGAGTTGCTGAACATCATCTACCTCTAACCTTGGAATAATTAACTCTTCCATAAATATTTCCATTTGTGCATTCTTTTTTGATTTCCACATTTCTTTTCATAAAACTTTTAAAATATCTCAATACTATTACATGATCTCTGGTTATTTTTCTTGTTATATATAAGCTTCCTAAGTTATGAGACAACCCTTTCTAATTTCTGCTGCCTAAGTCTTTGTGCTAAAAGACTTTCTGCTCTAGTGTTATCAAAAAATTGTTGTTTAACAGCAATCTTTCCAAACTCATGTGCATTATCCAAATACTTTCTCTTTAGCAATCCACAGTTACGCCTCTTCTTTTTCTGTGATTCCCCTTATTCTGCAATACTTTAACTTTTGTCAGCCCCTTTAAATGATTCCTATAACTTCTTAGCCATCTCCCTTTCTCTTTTTATGTTTAGCCTATTTTTAGCTCCATTTTCATTTTATCCCATTCAGTAGCTAAAACTTCAGAAAAAATTTCTATCTTCCCTAATAACTCTGGAAAAATTCCACTACCCATTCATTATATTCCTCTCTTTGTAATAGGTAGGCGGCCAGTGTCTCATTTTTACTCCAATAGCCTGCATTTTTATCTTAGTTTTTACTGGTGCACTATATGAAACAGTTACTGGCTGTGTGTTGAAGATTTCAATTAAATGCAAATGTTCCTATGAAATATAATTTATATCTAGTCTAGCCCAGCTATTGTACCTTGGGGAATAATACATTCATTCTGTCCAAGTTCCTAATACTCTACCAAACCAAATATTTCATAAATTTCTTCAGAAATATATCCTGGTTATATTTTTCCTTCTAGGTCATCCTGATACATCCTCTCTATTGCAAATCAAGTTCTAGTCCCCATCTATAAGAAATATTCCTTGCTGAAAGCTATTTCCCCACAAATTTTCTTATGCTCCATAATAGCAGTTTTTGGTGAAATGTGTAAACATACGCCAGGGAAATCCTCGTGCCTTGCCAACAGTGCCTTACTATCACAAATCTAACATAACTGTATGATTTTCCTTTTTATTACTACTGGAGTGCCTCTAGCAAGGAGTATTATTATTATTATCCCCCCTTCCCTTTGTCCTTGATAGTCTAAATATCGATCCTGAAATCCTTTTGTTGCTAAATTCACAAGCTCATTCCATTCCAAATGTATCTCCTGCAGCACTACCTGCACTCTGTACTTCTTAATATAACTGAATACTCTTTCTTTTTTGTCTACACCTGTGAGGCTATTTATGTTTCAAAATAATATGAATAGTATAACCATTATGATAGCTATTATCCCCACCTAATAAACACAACTTTTGTTTTAAATGTGTAATTCCAAATTCTGTCTTACATGCACACAGTAATGTTTTTCAGGCTAATGTTGTATACAGCTGCTTCTAAATGAAAATATAAAAGTCAAAATGAGGCCAGCACCAAAGAGTGAACATATATATAATATAATATAATTTAATATGGCAAAACCAAAAGAATCAGACTGGTTTCGACATCACTAAGGAAGGCCATGGGGCTGAAACCGGTCTGATTCTTTTGGTTTTGCCATATTAAATTATATTATAAATACATTCACTCTTTGGTGCTGGCCTCATTTTGACTTTTAAATTAGTTTTTTTTTTTTTTTTTTGCCTTTTGCACTTGCCTTACGTGCGAGTACATTGTGTTCCAACTGAAAATATGTCATATTTTTCAAGACAATGCATTGTAATGAAAGCCATCAAAAAAAAAAAAAAAAAACTAAATACATTTTCAGAATACCCCACCCCTTGTTCACTTTGAGTAATGCACAAAACTATCTTCAGAAAATGAAGTTTAACCCTCCAGATAGGAACATTTGCCCCAAATTGCCAACTGCATCCACATGCATTACCCAACCTGAAATAAAGATTACCAGTGCACCCCTTACACGGACTGATGTCTGTCCTTGCGTTATCTATATTCTCCTCCCAGATGTGAAAAAACAAACTGTATACTTTTCAGAAAACCTTATCTTTCAGCCTTAAGAAAAAAGTGCAATAGTAATGTCCAAATACTAAAATGTCTACTTTTGTATTAAGTGCATTAAAGTATTAAGTATGATAGCGAGGTTATCTTTTGCTCATTTTCCATAAATTCAAATTTTATTTTTCACTGAACTGCTTACTGTTGTATGTTTAAATTCTGCATTTCCCTCAGCAAAGAATGCTCAAAACTCTCAAGATGAATTGTTTTCATACTCTCAAGATGAATTGTTTTCACATGCAGATAGTTCACTTGCATGTAAAAGTAGTCAGCATAGAGAAAAAGTCAACATCTCTGCAGATGCATGAAGCAACATTTCACTCAGAACAGAATATACTTTCTTGAATGAAACCGAGAACATTTGCTAATGGAAAGAAAACAAGCTAATATTTTATGACTTTCAACATTTTTCAAGCCAACATCCTAACAAAAAAACACTTTACAGCTTAAGAAAAGGGTGTTAATCCAGCCATCTATCCTTTTAAAAATTAATTCTACTTATGCCCACTGCACTTTTACACCCCATCCCCAACCCAGCAGCCCAAGATCACAACATACTAACTTAATCTTGCTTCTGTCCAGCCTTTCCTTTCTTGTTCATCTGTAAAGCCTACATTTCTTACAATTGAAAAATGCATGTGTTTACTTTAACACATGCAAAAGTCACTGAAAATTTCTCCATATTTAAACTACACATTACACAAAACGGTTTAATATACAACAAGCAGTTTATCATGAAATGCTTTCTATAAATACCAACAATAAAAACTGTTTTACTTACAATTATCTTTTTGTCTTTTAGTGTCCTTTTGAACATTAATGACACAAAGTGGGGTATACAATTTACAGTCCCCCCACTGGTTCAAAGTCAGCAGAAGTCAGTCTTTCTCAGCCACTTTTTCTTGTAAAACTACATCTCACAGTCTCCTTTTTATTCATTAATCCCAGTGTTGCTGCTCTTCATCTTGTTCATCTCCTTCTCCCATCACCAGACTCCAGGTCAAGCCCAAGATACTCTTGATTCTTCTAATCAACTTCTGTGCTTTTTCTGCCTCTCAAGCATTCTCCTTAGCAACATTGAGAAGGTTTCACTGGCAAAGTCTCTCTGAGTTCTACTGTCAGAAGAATGAGAAGCAAAATTCACTTCTGCTTGCTGGCACACTTTTTGTTTAATAAACTTTTTCTTCCCCTTCCTATCCTGTTCAGCATTCAAAAATGTCATTGATCATACAGGAAAATATTTTAAAGACAGCTGGATACAGCAGCTTGAATCTTACACCTTCCTCTCAACATTCCCTGATTGCTGGCATAAATTTGCTTTTCTTTTGCCTGGTGACAGCGAATAATCATGTTACAAAAAGAATTCTTAACACTTTTCCCCTTCTGCCACAGTTTTGTCAGATTGCATCTTGCAGTTTTGTCTTTTTGTATGACTGCATATTTACTAATGTAGGTCTTGGATGCTTTCTCTTGGCCAGGTTGGAGATCACACTCAAATATCAAATCCTATTGGAATACCAATCAAGCTGCTTATGTGCTTTCAAAAAATTACTACAGTCTGTGCCTTCCAAATTCTCTTTTACAGCAGAATATCACAGGTTTTCTCTGCACACTATAATTTCTTGAAATATCTCTTCTCGAGTAGCCTCATACTCAGGCAGCCATTTCTTCATTTCAACCTCTGATTAAATTTCTTCTTTGTTAGCAACCAGGCAGTGTACTTAGTAGGCAATAACTGAATTTTACCAAAAATAAGAATTTTACTGCCTATTTCTCAGTTTCTGCATTCACACTGGGAGAACTGCAATTAAGCTGTTGCTCAGTGTGCAGCCATCTTGGAAGCCTACAATATTAAAAATTTAACAGAAAGTACATAAATTAACAATTAAAAATTATTTTACTTACATTTTTTATATCCTCCTAGTTCCTTCACGAACAAAAAAGAAAATGAGATTCATATACTTTAGATCCCAGTACATTTTAAAATAAAAAAAACACACAGTGGGGTTGACACTAAGCCCTTCCCTCATTATTTATCAAGTTAATTTTAATGTTAGTCTTTGGCACATTCCTTACCTTATCACCATACCAGGTTCTCATTCAAATCACAGTTTTTTTGTTTCTAGCACAAAACAGGACTCAAGTTTTTCAGCTTTCCCACTAGTCTGAGGAACTCACAGTGTCACTAATGTTTTAAAATTCTTCCCCTTTTCAGTCACTTTCCTGTTAGTCATCTTTCCATTCCTCACCTTATTACAGTGCCAGCATCTGGTATGAATTCAAGCTTCTCCTAATTTTCTGTTATACTCTTAGGCAAAATGTTTTCTATTGCAACAACGAAAATTGTTTCATTGTGTAATTAGATCCAGAAAACAAGCCCTCTTCACCTTGCTAACTGAAGTTCTGTGGACTGAACTTTTGTATCTCTTCCAAAGCCAGTCTTCCATCATACAAGCTTATGACCTACCTGTAAAACATTTCTAAAGTAGACTAGGTATAGTAGTTTTAATCTCACCCCAGCCTCATACTCTTAATGACAAGAAAATAAATGTATTCTCTCCTTCTAGTTTAAAGCAAATAGTCATTTTCCACAAATGCCCTGATGGCACCAATGCTCAAAGTCTTTTTCTGTCATAGTTTTGTCAGAAAGATGTTCTTCTGTTGGTATGACTACATTTTAACCAAAATTAGTCATTGCTTCTTTATGGACACTAAATTAAGAACATAAATCTGAAGCATCCTATAAACGAACAAATCTTTTGGTAGAACACTAGTCCTGTTACCGTGTCTGTCTTAATAAAATTCCTGCAGTCTGCTTCCTCTAATTTCTCTGATACAGCAGAAAAAACTACACTCTATCTTCTAGACTTACCATTTTCAGAAAGATTTCATTGGTTCATAGGTTGGTACTAGGCTATCTATCGGCCCTAGGGCCTATACAAGCCTAGCCATAACAATTCCCTGGATATTTCTTCCCACAATATTTACTTCCCTGGACCCCTGTCTAGCAGGGCGACGGACGTGATCCCCAGGGGGAATTTCCCATCTCCCATCCAATCGTCAAGGTTTCTTTTGAAGAGGGCCAATGAGGCATTCTGCTTGATATGTATGGGCAGTCTATTCCAAAGTATGGGGAGTTTCTGGGTCAGGAACCTATCCCCTCCAGCATGTTTTGTTCATTGTGATGGCAAGGTTTAGATCCCAAAAGCATGTGGCTCTGAGAGATTGGGATTTCTTTAAGTGGAGCATGTCCAACAGCTTTCTTCATTTGATGCCTCAGTCTCTTTCATTTATTCTTTCACTTCTATTTGTCATTTTCCAACTTAGTCGTTCATCATATTGATTTAATACTTCTAAGTTTTACAGCCCCTTTTCAACTTCTGAAAGCATCTAGTCTATTTTTTCTTCTAGTTTAGTGGAAGCCATCGTTTGCACCAATGCTGCACATAGGTTTGCTTCCAGCAGATCAGCCTCGAGATTCATTTCATCCAAAACTCATACTTCTCTTTTTTAGTTGACTTTTTTGTTTGTTTTTGCAGATTTTTTTTTTTTTTTTTTGCTGACATTAAAACAGAGTATTTGCTAGTCAATAACTGAATGCATCCTAAATGTACAACTCTTATCTACTATGTTTTATACTTTCTTAGTTTTCACACTGGGAGATCTTTAGTGTTCTTCTCAATCAGCCAACATTTTGGGAGTCTTGCAATGCATATCTTTAAAGTTAAATGCCTCTTATAAGCACAACTGCTCTGCTTTGGGGCATCCCAGACTTTTGTTTGGGAATGCCCAAAGTCCCAAGCTGACATACCAAAGACAAGAAGTCCAACCAGTGAAAAAATAGCAAACCTCAAATAAGTTTACGATCAAAATGTAACAGACTAAATCCCCCTAAGGAGTACTTGTATGCACTCCTCCACTCATGAGCTCGCACAGCAGACTGCAACAGACGGATTTAATCGAGTGACAAGAACAAACAGGAAATGTCAGACCATATGTCGGCCTTTATACTGAAATGCTACCATGGTGGGGAAGTGAACTGGCTCAAAATTGGGTGGGACATAGGACTCTGCTACTACAGAGATCCAACTTTTTCAGATGATTTGGTCTTGATAAATGTGCAAAAGACACTTTTAAAGCAGGAAAGCTGCAGCACCAAGAAAACCTCAGTTAGGGACAAGAATGTGATATAAAAGAACTTGAGCAAGAGGGGGGGTATATAAATATTTGGGAATTGAAGAAGGATCAACAATAAAACATGAACAAATGCAAATAAAACTCAGTAAGGAATATTCTAGAAGACTTAAATTAATCCTGAAAACAGCACTGACACCTAGGAATAATGTTTAAGCTATAAACCAATTTGCTCTTCCTGTCGTAACTTACAGCTTTGGAGTGACTAGCCCCAAACGGTGCTGGACAGATTAGACAGGAAAACACGAAGGATGCTTCATGCTCATCAAATGGTTTATAAAAATTAGTGCATACCAAGACTCTATATAGCCCCCGTTCCGAAGGAGGTATGGGGCTCCTTGAATTTAATTACATGTATATATCTGCTGATCTCACAAGACCCAAAAATAGTGAAAGTTTTGAAACATGAGGAGAATAAATCTAAGAGGACATCCCTTCATAATCTAGCAGAAGCATATCAGCATCAAGTAGGAATGGAAATCAAACCAGAGGTAAATAAAAATCAGGCAGCAACTGAATGTGCCAAAAAACAAAAGAAAGAACATAAGGTGAAGGATCAAATGAGTAGGCAAGAAATGTGGAAAATGTATAAATACAGTTGCAAGTATAGAAAACTCCTGGAACAACCTTATGTTGATCAGGATCGAATGCAGGAATGGTTAAGTAGGGGCAAATTCAAACCAAACGATGAAAGGTTAATATTGGCGGCCCAAGATAGTGGACTACATACACGGTTTACAAAGTCCATTGAAGATGCGGGAGAAACAGACAAATGTAGGTTCTGTAAAACAGAACAGGAAACAGTGCCACACCTTGTTGCTCGTTCTGACATACTAATGCAGAAGGAGTGTATACTGAAAGGCATAATAATGTGGCTAGACTGTTGCACTGGGGACTGCGCAAACATCATAATACTGAAGTAGCTAAAACAACACAGGAAACACAAGCCACAGAGCATCATAGAACATGACGAAGTTTATAACACATGGGATCACTCATTACCCACAATTCAAAGGATAGATGTGAGAAAACCAGATACAATGGTCCATGAAAAGATGACAAAAGTAGCACTGATCATTGAAATCGCTATACCCAGTGACTACAGTGTCTTGTGTACAGAGACACACAAAATCATAAAATATCAGGATTTGGAGGCAGAAACGAGAGCAGTGTGGAAGAAAGGTATCCAGACAGTTCCAGCAGTAGTAGGAGCAATGGGTCTTATAAAAAAAAACTACACTCGTGTACAGAAATGTTACAGATACATGTAACTCCGTACACTCTGCAGAAGGAGTCACTACTGGGCACACTCTGCCTGTCCTGTGAAGAACACTTCTGGCTGACATCAAAGATTGAAACAATACTAAATTCATGAACTTTAATCATACATTGACTTAGGAATGCAGTCCATTCCTGTCATGGTATTACAAACCCAAAAGATTTAGAGAAATTAAAAAAAAAAAAAAAAAAAAAAGAGATCCATGACTTTATGACTGCAACAGTGACTTACAGGAAGATTGTATTAAGCATGTGGAGTTTCTGTATGAACTTGTGCCTTTGGAAAGGACAAGTGGCAAACAAATGACAAAGTCTTTCTACATACAGAGTAATTCTTGTTGTCATATGTTGCTATTTCTTCTCCTTGTCATGAAATTAGAAGTTATGTATCTACCATTCCATGTTAGTTGTCTTCTCTCGCCTTCTTTCTTGCTGGATGGGTTCGGAGCTGATCCTCGGCTCCGACTCGGCACTTACTAAGCTCGAGAGCTAATTTTACCAGCTCGAGACAACCCTATATCCCATGATGCAAGGCGTGACTACCCCAGATCTCGTTTGGTAGCTATGAAAAAACCCTGCCAAAAACCTTCTTCCCATAAAGGAAGAAGAGAAACTAAATGTGGAAAGAAACGAGGCCAATAACCACTAAGAGTAGTGACACTCCTACTGGGAGCCCATGGAAAGAGTGAACCATACCCAGAGAAGAGTACAACTTCAAGGTCTATCCAGGCTAGGGGGAAGGAGGGAAGGACGCAAGAAAGAAGGCGAGAGAAGACAACTAACATGGAACGTTATGGTAGGTACATAACTTCTAAATGTTAAGTTGTCAAACTCGCCTTCAATCTTGCTGGATGGGACCGCGTCCCTAGCACCTCTACCCTGGGTGGCACAATGGAACAGACTCTTGAGAACTGTGGAACCGAACTTAGCCCTGTCCCTGGAGGCTAAGTCCAATTTGTAATGAGAGACAAAGGTGTGAGGAGTGGCCCAAGTGGCTGCCGCACAAATGGTGTCAATAGGTAGCCTATCCTGAAATGCTGTGGAAGTGGCTAGGCTCCTGGTAGAATGTGCTTTTGGTTTTGAGAGCAGTTGCTTGCCCCTAAGAAAATAAACATAAGAAATGATAGAAGACAGCCATCTGGATAAGGTCACCTTGGAGACCGGAAGACCTTTTCTGTTTTCTGCATAAGAAAGAAACAGTTGATCAGATTTTCTGAATTGTTTAGTTCTGTCCAAGTAATATCTGAGTTGACTATGGACATCCAAACAATGAAATTTTTGTTCAGCTTTGTCAGTATAATTAGGGAAAAAAACTGGCAAATCAATAGATTGGTTAATATTCATCTGGGAAGTGACTTTGGGCAAAAAAGATTGATTAGTTCTTAAAGATACCCTATCTTTGTGGAAAACCAAGTATGGGGAACGGACACAGAGAGCCTGAAGTTCAGACACCCTCCTGGCTGAAGTAACAGCAACCAGAAAAATTGTCTTCTAGGAAAGAAGTTTTAATGACCTCCAAAGAAACAAAAAGCTCCAACCCAGGAACTCACAAACAAACGTAGTGTAGTTGAAATCAAACCACAGGACTGGCAAATCCGACAATAAGGCACAGACCAGAAGTAGAAAAAAGTATTTAATCCAGTAAGAAACACAGACTGAGCGCTTTCTCCAGTAACACTGGCTTCATCAGAGTCAATGATAAACACACCCAGTTATTATTATTATTTGGGGGTGGCATAAATGTACTTTTTCTTTTCAGTGTTCTACCTACCTGTCTATTGTCTTGTGATGAGTCCCTTACCTGCCTTGTATTAAAGTAAATCTGTAAATTCAATTTTCTCATGTAAAGTTTCAAATTAATAAGCAACTGTGTAACATCACAATTGAAATTGGGTACAAATTTGTTTCCCCTACTAAACAAATCAAAATAAACTTCATTAATCACCAAATCAGTATAGTTATAAATAATAAATCCTTTTCCTTTGATAATTTCATGTTTCATACAGAGTGCTGATTCAACAAAGCTGTTAAACAATGTGTCTGATACACTATTGTTTCCACACCTACATATATTACTGTTTTCACCTGTGTCACAACCCCTTTTGAACAGTTCATATATTACATTGCAGTTTGTTCCATTCTTATCTGAAACATACTCCCTGTTCGTGGCTGGTATCAGCCCCATATTGATTTTTTCCACAATCACCTTTTCAGGTATATTTTTATATACAACTGTGTCACTGAAAATTGTCAACAAGTTGTTTGCCATTTCAACTTCCTTATTCATAAATGTCCCACCTTCATTAAGTATTGTAGAATTAATTGAAACATGCACAGTTGAATTTTCATTTTCATTATCGTTACTGTTAATAGTAGTGTCAGCATAACTGCTAAAATTACAATAAATGTTACTGTTACTATCAGAGTAGAGTGTTTCAATATCATCACATAAAGTAAAATCAACAATAAAGTCCACACTTAGAAAACCTCCTGTTGATTTCTGCCTCGCTTAAGGTGAATTTGTTTATGAAAAAGTTTATTTTATGAAAGTTCCTTGTTCACCACTTGTGAGCAGAATTGTCAATTGATAGATGATTCAATTGATTAATTTTATTCAATTGATTAATTAATTGAAGCATAGTGGTATTTAAGTAAGTTAACTGGGTGTGTTTATCATTGACTCTGATGAAGCCAGTGTTACTGGAGAAAGCGCTCAGTCTGTGTTTCTTACTGGATTAAATACTTTTTTTCTACTTCTGGTCTGTGCCTTATTGTCGGATTTGCCAGTCCTGTGGTTTGATTTCAACTACACTAAGAAGTTTTAATGAGCATGCAGCAGCCGGTTCAAAGGGGGGTAGGATCAAGGATGCCAGCATTAAATTCAAATCCCATTGAGGAGGGGGATCTTTGATTGGAGGTTTTAGGAGAAATATCCCTCTCAGAAAGGCTTTGCAAAGCTTGTGAGACATAATGTTTTGATCCACTAAGCCAACATGAAAATTTGAGATTGCTGCCAATTGGACCTTAACTGTAGAGGGAGAAGAACCCGATTGAAAAATCTCAGCTAAGAAGTCCAAGACTGAATGCACTGGAGCAGTAAATGGATCTATGTCTCTAGACTTTGCCCAGAAGGACAAACGTTGCCATTTACTAGCATAAATCCTTCTGGTAGAGGACTTTAGAGAAGCTACTATGATCTCTCTAACAGGGTCAGAGATCATAGGAAGCCTGGCTAAGGAAGGAAGTGGAGCAACCAAGCGGTGAGGTTGAGGGGAGGAATGGACCGGTGCAGTTGACCCGACTGGTGGGTCAGAAGATCTGGAACTGGGTCCAGATGCCAAGGCTGCACCAAGAGATGACGATGCAGGGACGGAAACCAAATTTGTCGAGGCCAGTAAGGGGCAATGAGAATCAACTTGGCTCTCAATACGGTAGCTTTCTGAATCACTTGAGGTATCATTGGGAATAGAGGAAAGGCATAAAGAAGTCCCCGGGGCCAATCCTGGGTTAGAGCGTCTCTCGGGGGATGGCTTGGTAGAGGAAAGAGGGTGAAGAAGTCTGGGCATTTGCTGTTTTGGGATGTAGCAAAAAGGTCGCAGAAAGGGACACCCCACTTCTGAAAAATCTCGTCCACTACCGATTGTTTGAGAGACCACTCGTGTGGCATGAGAATAGCTCTGCTCAGCCTGTCCGCTAAGAGGTTGGATTTCCCGGGGATGTGCATTGCTATCAGAAACCGATGAGAGGAGATTGCCCATTGCCAAAGTCTGAGAGCTTCTCGACACAGTGGATAGGACCTGGTCCCGCCCTGTTTGTTGATATACCAGACTACGGACATGTTGTCCGTCTGAACTGCAATAGTCCCTAAAGGAAGAAAGTCGCTGAGGGCTTGCAACGTTAAAAGCACTGCTCTCATCTCTAGGACATTTATGTGCAGATGGTATTCTATGGGTTGCCAAGTCCCATGGACCATCCTGCCCTGATAATGCCCCCCCCCCACCCGATCAGAGAGGCATCCGAAGTGACTGTGGCAACTGGGACTGGGGGAACAAACAGTCGGACCTGATGGAGTTGCGGAGAAGACATCCACCAGGTTAGATGACTCTTGCACGATTGCGTCACGAATATCTCGTGTCACATGGGGAGGTGCTGGAATGACCACACTGGGTGGACAACATCCACTGCAGAAGACGCATGTGGAAGCGAGCTAACGGCAGTAGTAGGATGGCCGCAGCCATAAGACCTAGTACCTTCAGGACAACTCTGGCCCTGATCTTCTTGCTGAGTAATATGATCCGAACGTACTTTTGGATGTCCAGAATTCTTTGGTTTGTGAGTCTCGCTGACATACTGACAGTGTCTAATTTTGCGCCTATAAAGGTAATAGATTGGCAAGGCGACAGAGAAGATTTTTTGAAGTTTACAGAAATCCCCAATTGGTTGCAGGTGTGAAGAGTGTAGTCTCTGGCCTTGAGAAGTTGATGCCTGTTGGTGGCAGAGAGGAGCCAGTCGTCTAGGTACGGAAACACCTGGAATCCGTGATGTCTCAGATGAGCCGTGACCACTGCCATACATTTGGTAAACACTCTGGGGGCTGTAGTGAGTCCAAAGGGCAGGGCTCTGAATTGAAAATGACTGGTCCCCAGCGAAGCGGAGAAACCTTCTGGGCGCCTGTGAATTTTTATGTGATAGTATGCATCCTGAAGGTCTATTGAGCACATCCAGTTGTCCTTGCCCAAAAAGGGTAGAATGGACTGAAGCGTGACCATCCGGAATCTTGCCTTCTTGACAAACTTGTTTAGTTTGCTGAGGTCTAAAATCGGTCTCCAATCTCCCGTCCTTTTGGGGACCAAAAAGAATCTTGAGTAGATGCCGGATCCTACTTGGTCTGCTGGCACTAGTTGGATGGCTCTTTTTGCTAGGAGCTTTGATACCTCCAGCTTTGCCACTTCCCTTAGACCGGGTGAAACGTCTGGAAGGGATTGATGAGGAAAGGGATATCTCTCGAAAGGGATATTGTAGCCCTCGGATATGATCGACTGTACCCATTTGTCTTGAGAGAGGGAGCGCCAGGCTATTGGGTACAGCGGCAATCTTCCCCCGACTGCCTCCAAGGGTGGACAGTCGGGCAACACCTCAGGGATGCTGGAAGGGTTTATCAGAGAGAGGCTCCCTGCTACCCTGATTCTGCGGACCCCCTCTGCCCCTAGGGCGGCGTCTATTGTTATTACCCCCTCTGCCTCTGAGGGTAAACTGACCACGTGTATCTGGTGTGACTCCCTGAGATTTACGAAACCACATTTCCCCCCCCTTCTGACCTTTTGGATAGGGTCTTGAAGGGGTGGAGAAATGGACTCCTACGGCAGAAAGAGTCTTGCCGTCTTGCTCATACCTGGTCAATGTGTCCTTCACCTGAGGCCCGAACAAAGCCGAACCATCAAAGGGAGTATTAGTGAAATTACAAAGCCGCATCCAGGCCTGACGCCTAAGTGCCACTCCTGTGCCTGCGGCTCTACTCATCCCATCGGCTGCATAAGAAATGAGCCACATGGAGGAGTTAGTTATAGAATTTAGGATTCCTAGCTGTGAGGCAATCTTTTCTTGAGCCCCAGAAGCTGACGGATCCTGAACCACCTCACCTAGTTCCTTGAGAATGTCTCTCTGAAGCCTGGTAAAGTGACAGAGATAGTTCAGCGAGCGCATAGCAAAGGTCGCTGAAGAAAACATCCGCTTTCCGTACCTATCCATGGTCCTAGAGTCCTTGTTAGGAGGATGGACAGGTACAGAAGGATCAGCAAGTTCCTTCTTGGTGGCAGCCGCCACCACCATGGCATCAACAAGGACACCCTTGTTAAGAAACTGTTTGTCTGCGGGGGGCCGTGATGAATTTAGAAGGCCTCCTGGGGACTGGTTCCACAGAATCCGGGGCCGCCCACGCCTTCCGAGCCACCACTTGCATGAGCGGGTCGAAAGGCGGAGACACCCAGGAGGTGGAGGGTCGAGATCCAAAAGCCTCCAGGTATACCGACTCATCCTCGGAGGGGTTAATGGAAGGCCAGTTCCCCCTCTACTTAAGGAGTTCCAGGATGTCTGAAATGGAGACATCCTCAGAGGGGGACCGTGGGGAACCCTCCGACTCATCTAAGTCGGTATCTGATGTCGTAGACTCGGGGGAGTCTGTGTGCTTCCTTTTGCACGTCCTCTTACGCGGGGGTTCTCCGGCAGGATCAGGAAACCTCAGAAGAGGAAGTTCTTCCCAATGGGGAAACCTGGGGCGATGGATCTCTGGGTCCGGGAGCAAGAGAATGGCAAGAGACATCAACAGGCACCGAAGAGGGAGGAGCTAATGGAATAGACCGTTGACTCAGCTCCGGGGGTAGAACACTCCTCATCACCTCAAAGGCTCCCCTCCCAGAGAGGCCAGAAGACTCCCGCTCCGAAGAGACAGGAATTCCCGGTCCCACCGAAAGAGAAGGCTCCGAGACCGATGTCGGTGCAGAGCTCACCAATGTCGAAGCTCCAAGAGGGAAAGCGGGGTCAGACAAGGGTCCGATGCCACTCGCCCCCTCGGAGCTGACAAGGGAGACCCGATGACCGGATCCCTCCAAGGAAGGTCTCATGGAGGAAATCGGAGTCGAAGACGACGGAGCCGATAGGGGGAGTATCGGCTCCGGTGCACCCACGGTCACCGTTCAGAGAAGCTCGTCTCCGAACTCTGAAGGAGAGTCGGAGGAGGAATTTCAGGGGGATGAGAAATAGCAGTCATCTGTTGAGACGGGCTATGGAGCATTTGGGCCAGTGCCTGTGACTTCAACAGTCTACTTACCACCCTCTCCAAGTCATGGTCTGACAGCCTGGAAGACCTTGAAGATCAGCTCCGATGGCTCCGCTCCGAAAGTAGAGGAGATCCCGGAGCCGAGCGAATCGACTCCAGGGAAGGGGACCGAGATCTCTTCTTGGAAGGAGCCATCGGAGCCGAAGACCCTTCAGTTCCAGATGGAGCCGACAGCTTATCGGCTCCAGCGCTGGTCAAAGACGTCGGCTCCGGCCGGAGCCGACATTGACATAGGTACCAGTGTATTGGAGTCAGACGGCGCCGATACCATTACCTCCGATGTGGAAAGATTGGCTCCAGCCAGAACCGATCTCGACTCCAAAGGAGTCGGAGCCACCGCCAAAGGCTTAAGAACCACAGCCTGGGCTTTAGGTGGCTTAGAGGGCTTTGCCGACCCAGTCTTTGTCGGGGAACCCTCTGGCTTCAACAAGCCACGTAGAATTAGCTTGTTTCTACGTTCCTGCAGGACTCTCTGGCTAAAGGAGTGACAAATAGCACAGGAGTCCTGCAGGTGTAAAGGCCCCAGGCAGTACACACAAGAAGTGTGACCGTCTGTCAGAGACATTTTCTGACAGCACGAGTCACACTTCTTGAAGCCTGAGACCTTCACTTCTTTTGACATAGTATGCCAAAAACACACACAGACACACACCAGCCACACAATTAACTAATGAAAAAAAAGGGGGAAACTGAAAAACACAGACACACTCCCTGACAGAAAATTAAAGGAAGGAAGGCTTAAGGACTGAAGGGAGGAAAAACTATCCCTGTATAAGGAAGAAAAGGGAATATAGGGCAAAAAGATGTATATATGTTAACACTAACACTTAGAAGGGAAATCTGGAAAAAAAGAGGGAAAATTTTTCTGACTAAACTCTAGTATAAATCCAAAACTTTACCTGAGCTGGTAAAAGGAGACCTCTTCGCGAAGCGGCAAACGAGATCTGGGGTAGTCACGCCTTGCATCATGGGATATAGGGTTGCCTCGAGCTGGTAAAATTAGCTCTCGAGCTTAGCAAGTGCCGAGTCGGAGCCGAGGATTGGCTCCGAACCCATCCAGCAAGAATGAAGGCGAGTTTGACAACTTAACATGCAAAGTGTTAAATACCTTCAAACCTTCTTCCTTAGCAAGATGCAGAAATGTGAAATACTGTATCTTTTCATGCTTCAGGCTATTTCAGTTACGTATAAAACAAGCTTCAGGGTCAAAAACTTTAGGTTGTCTGCTAAGCCGTGTTGAAGTATCAGAATTCCTCACGGCTGCAACTGGAGACTTTGTTGGGAAAATACAGTTGTGGGAAGAACTTAGCACAACTGCAAATGTTCAAGTATGTTCACTGTTGCTGTCCTCATATGTAAAATATCCTGCCAGCAGGCAGCCCAGAAGTCGATCCACCTTCCAGACATGTATTCTCCCCCAGTGGCTTTGGCCAAAAAAGATGCAGCCGAAGCCATTTTCTTCAGTTTTTCTTGCCCCAGATGTCAGGTGCCCTCAAAAGGGTAGGCTAAATTATGCCAATAAGCATGCATGCACTAAAGTAAACTTTTCCTTCATCTACAAGCAAATACACCACATAGGTTGTATAGAATAGAGAAGTACAGCTATGTCCCAGCAAAGGAAAGGGGGATGGTGGGTGGGGTAACCTGGACTGCAACAGTGAATACACTCGAACATCTACATTTATGGTAGGTACACAACTGTATTATGTTCATCGTGTTTTACTGTGGCAGTCATTACAATTGGGTTGAATCCCAAAGCTAAGGTTGGGAGGCTGGGGCTAAATAGGATTAGGAGAGGCTATGAGGCCCTGCAGAACTGTAGTGGCAAAGCCTGCCCTGGGTTTAGAGTAGAGAGGTAAGTGATAGTGCTTTGTAAAAGTGTACACTGAACTCCAAGTTGCAGCCTCTAAGATGTCTTTGGTTGGTACTCCTCTGAGGAAAGCTGCTGAAGTGGCTGCTGCTCTGGCTGAATGTGGCCTAATGCCCTTAGGCACTGATTTGCCATGCTGTGAATAGCAGAAACGAATGCAGTGGCCTATCCACTTTGAAATAGTCTGCTTTGAGATCGCCTTTCCTTGTGATCCTGCAGCATATGCCACTAGAAGTTGTTCAGTCTTTCTGAAAGCTTTGGTTCTGTCCAAGTAGAAGCGTAGCTGCCTGTGAATGTCCAAAGAATGCAGAAGTCTCTCACCCTTATTCTGTGGGTTTGGATAAAAGGTAGGCAAATTGTTTGGTTAAGGGCCACACTGGACACTACCTTAGGCATAAATGTTGGGTTTGTCCTCAGAGAAACCCTGTCAGGATGGAAAATGATAAAAGGTTCCACAGCCATGAGTGCCTGTAACTCTGAGACTCGTCTTGCAGAGGTTATTGCTAGGAGCAGAGCTGTTTTCCAGAATAAGAATTTTATATCAGCTGTAGAGGCTGGCTCAAAGGGAGGCAGTGTGAGTTTTTCCAAGACATAATGGAGGTCCTCATGCAGGTATTGGTGCTCTCCTTGAAGGTCTTATGTTTTTGACCCCTCTGAGGTACTGCCTTAGTACTGGATGAGAAAAATAGGTGGTTCTGTATTGCAATGATCTGAAATGGCAGAGGCATGAATCTTAATTAATGAGAAGGATAGGCCTTTGTCCAGCATCTCAGTTAAGTATTGCAAAATCTGAGGAATATTTGGTACAATCGTGTCAATTCCATGTGCCTGGCTCCAAGCACAGAATCTCTTCCATTTTTCTGCATAAGATTTTCTGGTACTATGCCTCCTGGCCTCCAAAATAACATCCATTACCGCTTTAGAGAGAGGTGTGTTTTGAATGGCTGCATTATCCGCCATGCTGCCAGATTTAAGGTCCTGAGTTGGCTTTGCAGGATCTGTTTTGTTGGGTCAATAAGTGAGGAATTTGAGGTAATGTCCAGGCTGGGCATTGAGACAAGTTCTTTAGGATAGGGTACCAGTGCTGGCGGGGCCAGTCTGGGGCTATCAGTATCATCTTTGGCTTCTCTTGTCTGATCTTTAGGAGTACCTTGGGGAGGAAAGGCATATACTGTTAAGTTTTTCCAGCTGAAAGATAGAGCATCCACTTTCCATGCTTGCTTGTGACAAGTCCTTGTGCAGAATCTCTGTAGTTGGCAGTTGTGAGGTGAGGCAAATAGGTCGATGTCCGGGCATCACCAGTTCCTTGTTATCATGCTGAAGACTTGTGGATACAATTTCCACTCGTGGGGATCCATTAGGTCTCTGCTTAGTTCATCTGCCAGAGTATTTATCTTTCCTGGCATGAATTGTGCTTGCAGATGTACTTGGTAAGTCAATGCTGTGTCCCACAAATTCATGGCTAGTCTGCAGAGGAGGTAGGAATGTGGGTCTCCCTGCTTGTTTATGTACCACATGACTGTAGTATTGTCAGTCTTTATCAAGAGTTGTCCTGGATGAAGTAGATCCTTGAATGTTGTCAGGGCATTCTGAACAGCTAACATCTCTTTTTGATTGATATGTAGATGCATTTGGCTTGCGGACCATGTGTCCTGAATACATCTTCCTGCCATATGGGCCCCCTGGGCATAATCTGATGCATCTGTTGTTAATGTCTGCCTGGCTGTGGGTAAAGTGAATGGCTGTCCCTTGTTGTGGTGACAGGCCTTTGCCCACCAGCGAAACTCCTGCTGCAGGCAGGGAATGATGGTAATTATTGTTTCCAGGCTGTGGCAATACTGAGTCCAAACACTTTTTAGATACCATTGTAGTTTTCTCATATGCAGTCTTGCAAATAGAATTAGCAGAATGCAGGATGACATGATACCCAAAGCCTGCAGAATTTTTCTTGCAGATAACTGGGTCTTTGTTGTCAAAATTTTGAAATAAGCAGTCAGTTGTCTTTGTTTGTCTGGCGTGAGATAAGCAATCTGGGCAGTTGTATTTAAGCTTGCACCCAGGAATATTATCTCTTGTGAGGGTACTAGTTTTGATTTCTTTTCGTTTACTGTGTACCCTAGGCATGCTAGTAATCTTTTTACAAATGCCAGATGCTGTAGTAGAATGTCCTTGTTCTCTGCTTGAATAAGTCAGTCGTCCAAGTAAGGATATATTTGTATTCCTCTTTGTCTGCAAAATGCAATTACTGGTGCCAGGCATTTTGTGAAGACCCTGGGCACAGTAGATAAGCCAAAGGGCAGTGCAGACAATTGGTAGTGCATTGAGCCAGCTATAAATCTGAGGTATCTTCTGCATGACTGTCTGATTGGGACATGCAGGTATGCCTCTTTTAGGTCTAAAGTCACAAGCCAAGCCTTCTTGTCCAGCATGGGCAGAAGCTGCTGCAGAGTCAACATTTTGAATTTTGGAATATCCAGAAATGTGTTTAGAATAGACAGGTCCGGTATTGGTCTCCAGGCTTTGTCCTTTCTGGGCACCAAGAACAGTCTTGATTAAAATCCTAATCCCTGCTCTTGTGGTACTTACTGAATGGCCCTCATATCCATGAGGGATGAAACTTGTTTTTGTGCCTCTGCCCACTGATTGTGTGGCAGGTCTGGCATACCATTTGCCCTTGGCAAGGTGTGAAAGTGGAACCTGTAGCCTTGTGACACTATATTCAAGACCCATTTGTCCTGAGTGATCATGTGCCAGTTTTGTGAAAAAAGTGCTAGTTTTCCCCCTAAAGGAGCTGTCAGAAGATAAGTGCTTGGTGCTGGCAGGGGAAAGTCATTGAGTTTCCTGTATGGCTGTGATTTATCTTCTCAGCTTTTGGAGGTAGAAGCACCCCACTGTTTAGACCTGTATGAGCCTTGGGGCTGGGATTTACCTCTGGGGCATCTGTATCTGCCTCTTTGTGGCCTGTCTGACACTGGAAAGGACCAATTCTTTGTAGGCCAGTTCCTGCTAAATCTGGGAGGCTGTACTTGTAAGAAATCCTTGACTGTTTGCATATATTTAGCTTTGTCCTCCATTTTCTTCAGCACCTCTTCTGCTTTAACACCAAACAAGGTATCATTCTTTAACATGATCTGGCAGATTCTGTTCCTTTAACCAAGCATGCCTCCTAATGACAGAACCCATAACAGCAGCCCTGCAGGAGGCCTCCAGAGAATCAAAACCACACTGCAAAGTATGCTTTCCCACTTGTTCAGCTGCATGCAATAAATCCTGCATTTCTTTGTTTTCTGCACATTCAAAATTTGTCAACATTTTCTGTTTAAGCAGTGACATAAGATATTGCTGATATTTAAGCATATGAAACTGACAATTTAAAGCCCTTACAGCCAAGGTAGCAGAAGTGTAAATCTTTTTCCCCTATCTGTCCAGGGCCCTTGAATCCTTATCAGAGGGGATAGGGTTTTTTGCAGTGGAAGCCTTGACCCCTATGGGACACTGAGAGAGAGTTTTTGTGTCAGCTACAGGGTTTTTATAAAGAAATTTATGTGAATCAGGAACCCTGTAGTATCTGTCTGGCTTAACAGGAGCTGGTGGTAAAGAGTCAGGAGTCAGACCGGACTCTGAAAATACATCATCTACAATGTCTAAAACAGGAGTAATAGCAAGGGGCCTGTGCTGAGGTAGTAAAAGGAAGTCTCTGAGCCTTTTCTTAGATTCTGAGTAATCTTGTCTCTCCCAGTGGAAGTGCTCCCTCATAGTATGCAGGGTCTCCCCAAAAGAATAATTCTCAGGAGGAGTGGCTGAAGGGATAGATTCTTCAGCATCAGAATCCTCATAGGGAGGAAGTGAATATTCCTGTTCAGAAGACGAATCAGAGGGAATGGAAACCTGATCTGAAGATTCATATTCTGTCTCTTGCCTAGGCCTCTTATCAGGAGGGGGATGGGAACCCCTGATCAAAGTAATTAGGTTTTCGGCTATTTTAAGCATCTGTTTTTTAGGCATGGAGGCCTGTCCAGGGGAATGTTGTACTTGTTTCTTTGTCTTTAGAGATGCTTTAGTCTTTACCTTTGAAGCTGAAGTCGATTTCACATATAACTTTGTAGGCCTGAAAACACCCTCCGAAGTCGATGCTTGCTCAGCGGCTCCGGGACCCATCTGATGGAATAATTTCCGAGGGTCCAATACCTTGAGTTTTCAGTGGCCTAGTTGGCTCCATGTGGGAGTCGGAAGCGGCCTGCGGCTCTGAGGTAGCAGGCGTCAGGGGCTGCGAAAGCACCTAAGAAGCAGCGACTGGCCTAGCAGATGCCTCGTCGTCGGTTTTGGACCTCTGATGCCTGTCCTTTTCTTTTTCTTTGTGCTTTTTATAAACTCCGGTAGTCGGCTGTTCCGACAGCATTATATAATTAAATCTTCTGCTAAAGTAATGAAATGCAAAATCGTACAGACACTTAATAGTGCATTGGTTAAATCTAGCACAAAACTGACTAGCAACGTCGTGGTCAGAGCCTAGGCAAGGAATACAGTAAGAATGAAAATCCTTATGAGGTATTTGCTTTCCACAAGAAATACAACTATTAACTTTTTCTGACATCGGTCTGGAGCAAGAAAAAAGTTTCCCCAACTGGGTACTTAGCTTCAATGAAGACTTTGGATCTGAAATTCGAACTTGAAAATCTCAGGAGTCTGCTGACCAGCACTTGTGAACTGCTTTTTGCTTCGGGCACCACGCGGCAAGAAAGACTTAAGAAAACAGCGTCGGCTGCATCTTTTATACCCCTGGCGCACTGACGTCAGGGTGGAGGTGACAGCAACTGATGCCGGACCAAGACTTTGGAATTCAGGCTGACTGCGGGTAGCCTGCCAGCAGGATAACCCAATTGTAATGACTGCAACAGTGAAACACGATGAACATCCAGGGCATTACCTCAGTCTGTGGTAATGGAAGATCAGAAAAAGGTTCTCTGCACATCAGTGCATGCAATTCTTAAATTCTCCTAACAGATTTCACAGCCAGCAAAAACAATGCCTTCAAGGATAAGAACTTGAGGGAAGCAGAAGCAGGTGGTTCAAAAGGGGCTAAGATTAACTTCTTTAAGAGACAACTTGGGTCCCATTGTGGAATAATTTCCATTCTTAGTAGTTTAACATGAAGCACCACCTTTAGAAACTGTCTTATTGGCAGCCGAGAATAAAAAGGACAGACCAGAGTAAACCAGGCTGAAATGCCAGAGGCATGTACCTTAAAGAAATCATGAGATAGGTCCATCAGTTCAGTCACGTTACTTAGTCCCTAAAAAGTCAGCAAAGGCAGAATTTTTTTTAACATCTTTATTAAAATATCACTTAAGACATAGTCACACATACATTAACAGAAAAGACAAGCCATATTATCGTTTTTCCATTTACTCACATTATACATTACATGCTCTCTTTCTTTATAACTAGCTTTCAATCCAACATTACATAAATTATTGAACTCTGCTTCCCCTTAAACCTCACTCCTCCTCAACATTAGTGTGCATGTGTTGTTCCCAAAAATTTCATTTATTTCAATGTAATTTGTTCCTTCCCTTTTCAAAAGATCGCTCTTCCACTTATTTCATCTCTTTTACAATATTCAATAATTATATTAATTGTTTTTTGGCAGCAAACAAAATTAAACTTAAAAAGGCCTTACTATGTCTAGGCAATTGAGATCCTGTGTCCCAACTCGAATCATTTCTTTAGTTACAGCCATTTGCTCGCCCATAATTCTGACAAAGTACTCGGTAGGGAATTTTTTTAATCTGCCAACTTACTACACTCCCAAAAAATGTTCCAGTTACATCTTCTTCTAGCCCATCACACCTCTAACATTCTCTCTCTACTTGAGGAAAAACTCTTTGACGCATTCCTGGAATATAAAAATACCTAACCAAACACTTGCAAGCAAAAATTGTACACATTCTAGACTTTGTTGCATACTTGGGGGCCATACATATGTCCTCCCATTGTTCATTTCTGAAGTGTTTTACAGTCTCTCTTCACAATCTCTTCTAACCTCCTTTGATTGATTCTTATAGTCATCATGCAATATATGATATGCTCTACTAAATTATCCTTTTTTTAACTGTAGCTTCTGTTCTAGATAAGACTAAAAAATCTATTAGAGCTTGTTTTTCATTTAGGACTTCCCTATCTGTTTCTCTGTCTATACTCTGATATCAATCTATGATAGTGAAGCCAGTATTTTACCTGCAGCCCAGACTTCTTCTTGGCCTCATCTCACTCTATTACTTTTTCTCTCTAGTTATTTGCTCCCAATGCCTTAGTTCCTTTGCAAGTCTTCTCTAGTAAAGTACAACCCCCAGCCTATTTTCTGTACCCCTACTTGCAGTCATTCCTATTGGTAAAATCTGCTTTCTCCATTCATGTGTTGACTTACTTCTTAGAATACTTTCTGCAACTTTAGAAATATAATATTCTGAATTGTGGTTATTATTCTCCTTAAGGCTCAGCATCCAACGCTCCTCATTTCTTTAACAACCCCTCCCCCCTGCTTCATCATCATCCTTTTCTACACTAAACTATAACCTTCTGCTTGTGTTATGTATATTAGCCTTAACTGTGAACAAACTGGGTATGACTTCCTTCTAAGTGTCCCTGCCTCTCTCATTAAAAAGTAGCATGTCCTCTGAAAACATGTGCCTTGCAGGGATGAAGATTAAAGAATTCAAGCTGACGGCCTTGGTGTGGTCAAAATGGGAGTATATGGATTTGGGGGGGGGGGCAAAAGGCCCACATGCTGAGGCTACACATTTAGCTTCATCCTTGCTAGGTTCAACAGGAGGTTGAATGAATGTATCCTAGGCCAAAAGGGGGCCATCAGTTTGACTTCTGGCCTGTCCATCCAGATCTTCTACAATATACTGGGGATGAAGGGTACAGCAGGAAAAACATACAAGCAAGCATTTCCAATATGGGGAGAAGACATCTATTTTTCTAAGCTGCTGCTACTGCTGCTCTGCAAAATAACTTTGTCAACTGCCTGTGTTCTCAGTAGCGTAGCAAGGGTTAGGTGAAGGAAACATGTGCCTTGACAAAAAACACCAAAACTAAAAGCAAAAGCAAACCAAGAATGAGAATCACCTGGCACCACAGGACCCGGAAGCACATGAACAAAGGCTTTCAAAATAAGCAGATGAAGAAATCAAACAGCTGCTAGTTCTCCAAAAAGATCCTTTAATGTAACCAGGCAAAGTAAGAATCCACAAAATCATCCAAGCGCTTTCACTCGACCACATGCGAGCTTTCTCAAGGCAAACAACATTACTGGAAGTTCATTCACATTAAATACTTCCAGAATCATCACATGACTTCCTGTGAACCTTTCCCAACAGGAAAATCACCATATAAGGAAATTCTAAAATACATTCTTATTATCATCATTAAAAATAATTCATTTTCTAAAAATGATTCATTTTCTAAAAATGTCTTGGCGACTGAATAGCATAATGAACTTGAAATTGAATACAAACTATTAAAATATGTCATAAAACAATTCTGTCAAATATTTTTATAGTTTTATAATACAAATATGTGCAGTAACCCCCTTTGACCATCGGGGGTGTAATCAAAACTCCAATTTAAAACCTAGAGTTACTAACTGGCATTGTAAAACATTTCTTATCTGAGTTGCCAATGTATAACATTCCATACATCATATTACAAAATCTTATGGATTCAAAAGTGAATTAAACAATAGATGTCATATAGATGTCATGATCTGCTAAACTGTGTTATAGACGAGCTTGTCTCAATTTCAAAACACTAGTGATGTTGAGGGTGTCATTCAGACCTGGGTCTGCTGGGTCAGATCTGCTGGCAGGTTGCCCTCAGTCGGCCTGAATAACAAAGTCTTGGGTCCTGCGTCGGTTGCTGTCTCCTCTTCCATGACGTCAGGGGTATAAAACATGCAGCCAACACCATTTTAATCAGTTTTTCTTGCCCCAGATGTCAGGTGCCCCCCAAATGATGAGCAAAAATTATATATATATATATATATATATATATATATATATATATATATATATATATATACACACATGTAATTTAAAACACAAAAAATTTTACCTCCAACTAAAAGCAAATACAGGAAAGAAGAGGTATAATAAGAGAGAGAATACACTCAAACATCTACATTTATGGTAAATGTACACAACTGTACTATGTTCTTCGTGTTTCACTGTTGCAGTCATTACATTTGGGTAGAATCCCACAGCTATGGATGGAAGGATGGAGCTATACAGCATTAGGAGCAGCTATAAGGCCCTGCAAGACAGCAGTGGCAAAGCCTGCCCTGGATTTAGAAAAGAGAGATAAATGGTAATGTTTGGCGAACGTATGAACTGAGCTCCAAGTAGCAGCTTCTACAATGTCTCTGGTAGAAGCTCCTCTGAGAAAAGCTGCAGAAGTAGATGCAGCCCTGGTGGAATGGGATCTGATCCCCTTGGGGACAGGTTTACCATGGTGCATGTAGCAGAAACAAATGCAATGGCTTATCCAGTTTGAAATAGTCTGCTTTGAAATAGCCTTCCCCTCTGCCCCTGCAGCAAATGCCATCAGCAGTTGCTCAGACTTTCTTCGAGATTTTGTCCTGTTTAAGTAGAATCTTAGTTGTCTGTGTACATCCAATGAATGCAGAATCTGCTCCCCCTGGTTCTGCGGATTTGGGAAAAAAGTTGGCAAATGAATGGTCTGGTTAAGAGCCACACTGGATACCACCTTAGGCATAAAGGATGAACTGGCCCTGAGAGCCACCCCGTCTGGATAAAAGATAATGAAAGGCTCCACTGCCATGAGAGCCTGAAGTTCTGAAATCCTTCTTGCTGAAGTGACTGCTAAAGGAAAGGCTGTCTTCCAGGAAAAAAAAATATGTCTGCAGTATCAGCTGGTTCAAAAGGAGGTAGGGTGAGTTTTTCCAACACAAAATTGAGGTCCCAAGCAGGAGTAGGTGCTCTCCTGGGAGGTCTCAAATTTTTGGCCCCTCTGAGGTACTGCTTTAGCAGGGGATGAGAAAAGAGAGGAGGCTCTGTGTTGTAATGAGCGGAGATGGCAGAGGCATGGATTTTTATAGAAGAAAAAGATAGGCCCTTGTGAAGCATCTCAGTTAAATATTGCAAAATCTGAGGAATATTGGGCATTGCTGTGTTTATTCCTTGTGCTTGGTTCCAGGCACAGAATCTTTTCCATTTATCAGTATAAGATTTTCTAGTGCTAGGCCTTCTAGCCTCCAAAATGACATCCATCACAGGTTTACTGAGAGATGTGACTGGTGAAATCAGATGATTAGCCAAGCTGCAAGATTCAGGGTTTGGAGCGGAGTGCTCAGAATTTGATAGTTCTGCTGAGACAACAGATGAGGTGTCTGAGGCAGGTACCATGGAGGAAGATGCGACATATCCTGTAGAAGCAGGTACCAGTGCTGGCAAGGTCAGTCTGGAGCAATCAGAATCATTTTTGGTTTCTCCTGTTTGGTTTTTAGCAAAACCTTGGAGATCAGAGGCAGAGGGGGAAAGCAAAGACTGATAGGTTTTTCCAGCTGAAGGATAGAGCATCCACTTTCCAAGCTTTGTTGTGATGAATTCTTGCGCAGAATTTGTGTAACTGATAGTTTTGGGGGGAGGCAAAAAGATCTATGTCTGGGCTCCCCCATTTTCGTGTCAACATGCTGAAGATTTGTGTATCCAGTTTCCATTCGTGTGGGTCCATAAGATTTCTGCCTAGTTCATCTACCAGAGTATTTTGCTTTCCTGGCAGGAATTGAACTTGTAGATGTATTTGGTAAGCCAAGGCCATGGCTAGTCTGCAAAGAGGGTAGGAGTGGGTACCCTCCTGCTTGTTTATGTACCACATAACTGTGGTGTTATCCGTCTTTATCAGTAGTTGTCCTGGATGAAGGAAGTCCTTGAAGGCTGTCAGAGCATTCTGTACAGCTAGCATTTCTTTCTGGTTGATATGTAGGTGCATTTGGTTTGGGCTCCATTGGCCCTGAATGCATCTCCCTGCCAGATGCCCCCCCCCAAGCATAGTCTGATGCGTCTGTAGTCAGGGTTTGGGTGGCAGGGAGTAGAGTGAATGGCAGTCCCTTGTTTAGGTGACAAGCTTCTGCCCACCATAGGAACTCCTGTTGCAGGCAAGGAATGAGAGGAATCATTGTTTCAAGGCTGTGACGATGTTGACTCCATAAGCTTTTTAGGTACCACTGAAGTTTCCTCATATGCAGTCTTGCATATGGAATTAGTAGAATGCAGGAAGCCATGAACCCCAAAGCCTGCAGAATTTGTCTTGCAGATAGCTAGGTTTATGTGGCCACTTGTTTGAAGTATGTTATCAACTGAATTTGTTTGTCTGGCGTGAGGTAAGCCATCTGGGCAGTTGTATTCAAGCTTGAACCCAGGAATGTAATTATTTGAGAGGGTACCAGTAGTGATTTCTTTTAATTTATGGTGTACCCTAGGCATGTTAGAAGCCTTTTTACAAATGCCAGATGTTGTAAAAGAGTGTCCTTATTTTCTGCTTGAATTAGACAATCGTCCAGATAAGGATAAATTTGAATGTTTCTTTGCAAAATGCAATCACTGGTGCCAGGCACTTTGTGAAGACCCTGGGTGCAGTAGATAAGCCAAAGAGCAGTGCAGAGAACAGGTAAAGCAAATAGCCTACTTTGAAGCGAAGGTATCTTCTGCAAGATTCCCTGATTGGGATATGCAGGTAAGCTTCTTTTAAATCTAGAGTTACCAACCAGGCATCTTTGCCTAGCATACACAGTAACTGTTGTAGAGTCAGCATCTTGAACTTTGGAATGTCCACGAAGGTATTTAGAATGGATAAGTCCAGAATTGGACGCCATCATTTGTCTTTTCTGGGTACCAGGAAGAGTCTTGAATAAAAACCTTGTCCTTTTCCCTTTTCTGGTACTGGCTGAATAGCTCCCATATCCATGAGGGACAGGACTTGTTTCTGGGCTTCTGCCCACTGATTTGGAGGTACATCTGGCCATCCGTTTGGAACTAGCAACGTATGGAAATGAAATCTGTATCCCTGGGATACTATATTTAAGACCCACTTGTCCTGGGTAATTAGATGCTAATTTTGAGCATGAAGTGCTGGTTTTCCCCCCAAAGGGGCTGCCAAAAGAGAAGTGCTTGGAAATGGCAGAGGAAAGTCACTGAGACTGTTTACCGTAGGGGGTTGCTTTGCTACTTCCAGATTTGGAGGTGGAAGCACACCATTGTTTTGTTCTGTAAATTCCTTGTGACTGAAACCAGGAGCCTTTGGAGTGCCTGGGTTAGACCTGAGTGGCTCTGTTGGATACTGGAAAGGACCATTTCTTAGTAGGCCAGTGTCTACTGAACCTGGGTGGCTGCACTTGCAAGAAATCTTTTACAGTTTGCATAGATTTAGCTTTGTCCTCCATCTTTTTCAAAACTTCTTCTGCCTTATTACCAAACAGACTGTCTTGTTGTAGAAGGAGCATCGAACAATTTAGCTTTAACATGATCAGGCAGACTTTGCTCCTTCAGCCAAACATGTCTTCTTATCACAGACCCAGTTACGGCGGCCCTGCAAGAGGCCTCCAAGGAATCAAAATCACATTGCAAAGTATGCTTTCCAACTTTTTCAGCTGAATGCAATAAATCCTGTAACTCTATTTTCCGCACCATCAGAAATCAACATCATTTTCTGTTTAAGTAAGCCCATGACATGCTGTTGGTATTTAAGCATATGAAATTGACAGTTTAAATCCCTGATTGCCAGGGTTGCAGACATATAAACCTTCTTACCCCAATCTATCCGGCGCCCTGAAGTCTCTACCAGAAGGGGTAGGATTTTTAGCAGTAGAAGCCTTAACACCCTTGGGACCCTGAGAAATTGTTTCAGGGTCAGCAGTAGGGTTTTTGAAAAGAAACTTGTGGTAGTCAGGAACCCTGTAATATTTTTCTGGCTTACCAGGAGCCAGAGGCAGGGAATCAGGAGCCATGCTGGATTCTGAGAAAACATCATCAACAATGTGTAAAACAGGAGGTAAGCCAAAGGCTTATGCTGAGGAAGAAAAAGAAAATCCCTCAGCCTCTTTTTGGATTCTGAAAAATCTTGACTCTCCCAATGAAAATGTTCCCTTAATGTATGCAAAGTTTCTGCAAAAGAAAAATCCTCAGGAGGAGCAGCAGAAGGTATGGATTCTTCTGCATCAGAGTCCTCATAAGGGGGAATAGAAAATTCCTGATCAGAAGAGGAATCAGAAGAAATGGAAACCTGATGTGAAGATTCATAATCAGTGCCTTGCCTAGGCCTCTTAGCAGGAGGGGGGTTGGGAACCCCTGATGAAGGTAATTAAATCCTCAGCCATTTTGATCATTTGTTTTTTAGTCATAGGGGCCTGAGCACGTGGCTCATGCGTTGGTTTTTTAGACATATAAGTTGGTCTTGGCCTTGTTTTTGATGATGGCGTCTGTTTAATATACAAATCTTTAGGCTTGAAAAGACCCTCAGAAGCCGGTGCCTGCTCAGCGGCTCTGGACCCATCCAAGGGAGACACATCCGTGGGTTCAATACTTGAAGAATCTCGCTGCATACCAGACTCCGAATGGGTCTCGGTAGAGGTCTGCGACTCAAAAGTAGTGGGCATCAGGAGCTGCAAAAGCACCTCACTAAGTGCCGGCGAACCGGCGACTGGCTTAGGAGAAACTTCATCGGTTTTGGACCTCGACGGTCTGTCTCTTGTCTTTTTCTTTGCGTTTTTTGTGAATTCCGGTAGTCGGATTGCTAACCGACAACATTTCAGGATAGTTAAATCTTGAGCCAAAGTATTTAGAAGCAAAAATATACCGCCGCTTAATAGTGCGTTGGTTAAATTTAGCACAAAACCGACAGCAAGGCACGTTGTGGTCAGGGCCTAGGCAAGGAATACAGTACAAATGAAAATCCTTATGAGGTATTTGCTTCCCACAAGTAATACAATTATTAACTTTTACTGACATCGGTAGGGAGCAAGAAAAAGTTTCCCCAACGGGGTACTTAGCTTTAGTTTGAAGACTTCGGTTCTGAAACCTGAAAACGAAAATTTCAGGAGTCTGTCGTCAGGCACTTGCGAACTGCTTCTGCTTCGGGCACCGTGCGGCAAGAAAGACTGATTAAAATGGCGTCTGCTGCATTTTTTTATACCCCTGGCGTCATGGAAGAGGAGACAGTAACCGACGCAGGGCCCAAGACTTTGTTATTCAGGCCGACTGAGGGCAACCTGCCAGAAGATTACCCAAATGCAATGACTGCAACAGTGAAACACGAAGAACATCTTCACTGGGTAGATTTTGCTGCATTTAGGCACATGAATGAAAGGATAGACTTACATTTTCCTCAAGCCTCCTGAAGACACCTTCGGGAAGAATTTTCAAAGAAATCCTCATCAAGGGGCACATTAAGGTGCTCTGCTATTACATGGTCTGGCAGGGGCTGTGTATTGAGCCAGTCATGCCTCCTAATAACTGTTCCCATTTCTGTTGCACTGTAAGATGCATACACTGCATCACAACCACATTTTGACTGCCCAGTGACCTGGGAAGAAATATCACATAATTCTATTAGCTCCTGTTTCAGAGTTTTGTCAATGTTCCCCTCAATGTGGGACATCATATTTTCTAGCAGGATCTGGTGGTAGTTAAGCATATGGAGCTGGCAGATTACAGCTCTGAAGATTAAGGCAACATAAACATATTAATTTTAACCCAAATCGGTTGAGAACCGTTCTTCCTGTCATTGGATTAGGGTTCTTGCACGCAGTTGAAGAAAATCCCATGCAAGTACCCACGGATGCCACAGCTGGATCAGACAAAAATGTCTTATTCTGAACCCAGCAGATCCTATCAGATTTCTTAACAGTAGGGGGGACAGAATCTGGCTCCGAAGCATAATAGTTGAACTTTTTGATGTCCTGTAGGATTCATTTACTGAATACATACCTATTCAAGTAACTACCATTGGAATAAGTTCACATTTACAGTATTCATATCATCTGGGACTTTCCCTGCAAAGGTACTTTTCATCCAGATTGCCTTCTAAAGCTCAGGATCCTCCCTCTGTGAGGCATATGTTAGCCCTAAGCAGGCACCAGTGGGACATATAAGACCTATATTTAATTTTTAGAGCTTTATTGCCTTGACAGAGTATGATTAGGCCAAAACAGTAACTTCCTAAGGCAAAGTGAAAACTCTGCAATAGACTTATTAAAGGCATAGTGAATTTTGATAGTAAAGGATGTTTGAGGCTGGGGGAAGTTAGTGAATACCCTTCCCTGGTCACAATTTAAAACTTCAGAAATGCACCCCTTAAAGGGGAAGGAAGGAGTGTATGTGTACTGCAACAGTCATCTAATCCAACATGCGCCATTATGCCAAGTTAAATACGCAATTACAATTTGCTCTTCATAAGATCCCTGTTGCAGTATTCTTAACATCTGGGACGACTCCCAGAGCTTCGTCAGATTTGGTAACTGGAAAGGGTACTCCCTCTGATTTTAGGATGTAATGAAGGACAGCCATATTAAATCCAGTTCTTTCTCTAGTATGATTATCCAGTTTGTAACATATAGCGAAGGTGTGGACTGAGGAACAAGTGGCTGCTTCAAGAATGGTTTTAGAATTCATCTCTCACATGAAAGCCTTTGAGGTAGACACAAATCTTCCTAGTAACTACTTGCACTGATTTGCATAACAGATAAGAAATGCACTGCAGATTCATTTGGAGATAGTTTGTTTAGGCAGTGGTATGTCTATTCTCTTACCAGCAATTTTTAAGTAAAACCGGAGGTGATTATGAGCATCTAAAGAATGAACAACTCTCTCTTACTTAAAGATTTTGGAAAGAAAACAAGCAGTTGTATTGTCTGACTGAGAATGAATTTAGAAAGCACTTTTGGAAGAAAGAACAATAGGTTTGAAGGCTTACTCTATTTATATGAAAAAAACAGAGGAGAAATACACAAAAGAGCCTGTAACTCAGACACACATTAACAAGGCACTTTTCCATGTCAAAAACTTCAAAGAAATGTCAGAAGCGGGATCAAAAGGAGAAGGAGTTAACTTCTGCAATGCACAATTCAATTACCAAGGAGGGGACACTTTTCCTTGGAGGTTTAATATGAAGAATTCCCTTGAGAAGCAGTATGACCTACTTAAGAGTTAGACAGAGGAGGATCCAGTGGCAAACAAGTACAAAAAGCTGAAGATACACCTTGACAGAAAAGAACACAGAATAGCTGTGCAAAATCTTACCATAACCACAGATGCCACCTCATCCATGTTGCAGTGTTCATAACCTTTGGGTTAAGCCTCTGCCTAACAAACCCAACATCTGGCCAGTATACAAAAGCTTTAGTCACTGCAAGGTACTGGGCCATAAAAGTGACATCTGCATGTACCTTCCTCAGAAGTGAATGCCCCAGTCGGACCCCAGTCCCAGGATAGCTGCACAAATCTTGAATCAACCAGCAAAGCTCCTTTTTCTTTTTCAGGGGGTAGGATAGAATACAGCAACATGGAAGACAAGGACATCTATGGTTATGATAAGATTTTACACAACTATTCCATGTCCTTCTATACTCATGTTGCATTTTTCATAACCTTTGGGTGAGTGCCATAGCTCAAAGGGAAGAAGAACAGGGTGATTTGGAATTATTTTCCAAAAAATCCATGCAGGATTGCCCTAGCAAAACCTGCTCTGGATCTGGAGATGTGGTCCAGTTTGCAGTGTTTGATGAAGGTATGGACAGATGTCCAGGTAACTGCTTCTAGAATAGAAGCAGTGTCCAACCCCTTGAAAAATGCTCCAGAGAAGGCTATGGCCCTAGTGCAATGGGCTTTTACTTTAGAGTCTAGGCATTTGCCATGGTAGGTATAACAAAAGGAGATGGCTGTGGAAATCTAGGTAGAAATGGTCTGTTTTGTCACAGCATCACCCAGAGCCCCGGGGTGAAAGGAGGCAAACAGTTGCTCTGATCTACTAAAGGATTTGGTCTTGTCTAGGTAGAATCTTAGCGGTCTGTGAACATCAAGGGGATGAAGGACTCTCACTGTTATTACGAGGTTGTGGAAAAAGGTGGGGAGGTGGATACATTGTTTCAGGGACAACTCATTGACCACCTTAGACATAAAGGACAGGTTAGTCCATAGGGTTACCCTATCCTTGTGGAAGATCAAAAACAGTGGGGTGACCATGAGGGCCTGGAGCTTTGACACTGCTGGCTGATGTCAGGGCCACCAAAAGCACAATTTTCCAAATGCAGTACTTTAGAGAGGCTGTAGCTGCTGGTTCAAATGGGAGTAACGGTGAGCTTCTTTAACACACAGCTCAAGTCCCAGGGAAGTGGAACTGGCCTCCTGGGGGGTCTGAAATGTAGAACTTCTTTCAGGAATAACTCCATTTGAAGTCTAGAAGCAAGTGGAGGGTCAAGAGACAAACAAGCAGAAACAGCAGCAAGGTGGGCCTTAACAGAGGAATAGGCCAATCTTGCCTGCAACAATTCACACAGATAAGACAGCACTAAGGGGACCTTTCCTGGAAATGGGTCTAGCTATCTTTTTAGACACCAAATGGAGAACCTTTTCCATTTGGGCAGATAGGATCTTCTAGTATTGGGTTTTCTGGCCTCCTGCTGAATATTTAGCACATCCTCAGAATAAAGATGTCTGAAAGGGATCAAAACTCTATCACCCACAGGGTTAGGCTCAGAGATTCCAAGTGGGTTTGGAGTAGATTCCTTGCCCTGTGTGAGTAGGTCCATTCTGTGAGGTAACTTGTGATGACTGCCCCTGGCTAAATGCAGGAGGAGGGGAACCAGTGCTGCCTTGGCAAAAGGGGAGTCAACAACAAGATTTTTGGTTTGTCCTTCTGAATCTTCATTAGAACTTTTTGTAAGAGTGGGAGGGGGGGGGATGTGTAGAGAAACATCCCCTTCCTTTAGATAGAGAAGGCGCTCATTGCCCTTGCTAGGGACTGGATGCTCTGGTAAAAAACTGTGGAAGTTGTCTGTTCAGAGGGGAAGCAAACAAATCTATTTGTGGCATACCCCACCTGTGGACTATGTCCAGAAACCCATTCTTGTGTAGCATCCATTCATGGGATTGTGACATGGTCAAGGTGTCTGCCCGAGTGTTCTGAGCTGAGGGAATGTAAACTGCCTGCAGAGTGACTCCAAATTGGACCGCCAAATCCCAGGCCCAGAGTGCAAGTCTGCATAACAAGTAAGATGCTATTACCCCCTGTTTGTTCACATACCAAAGAACGGTAGTGTTGCCTGTGAACAACTTCAGTGGGCCTTGCTTCAGAATGTTTGAAAGCCATCAGTGCAAAGATGAGGGCCCTCACTCTGATGTTGATGTACTCCCTCTTGAAGGGCCCTACACGTGAGCCTTGCACCTTCAAACTGCCCAAAGCAGCTCTCCAACCCAGGTCTGAAATATCTGTGTACATTTCCTGGACTGGAGTGATGGGTGGTAAGAGAAGTCCTGGACTGAGAGAGATTTGATTCATCCACCACAGGATCTCCTTCCTTAGGCATGGTAGGAAGGGAATGGTGTAGTCCAAGGGGTGGGAGTGTTGGGTCCATGTGGGCCTCAGGTACCAATGAAGTTTCAACATGTGCATCCTTGCCAGTGGCAACATGGAGATAGTAGAGGCCATATGCCCTAGGAGTTTTAGATATTCTCTTGCTGTCATTGCAGGGGGGGGGGCAGACAGTAGGTATTCCTTCAGGTTTTCCACCTTTTGGGGTGGGAGGAATGCTCTAATAACATCCATCCTAATTCTGCAACTCAGGAAAATTTGGTCCTGGGAGGGGTTTAGGTTGGACTTGGGGAAATTGATGGTGAAAGCCTGGGACTGAAGAACAGAAATGATTGTCTGGAGATGGTTCTGTAGGGAACTGTAGCAATCTGCCTGGATCAGGAGGTCATCCAGGTATGGGAAAATTTGTATACTTTAGACCCTGCAATAGGCTACCACTGCAGCCAGACGCTTGGTGAATATGCTTGGAGCAGTAGATAGTCCAAAGGTACAGCAGAAAACTGAAAATGTGAGGAACCCACAGAGAAGCGTGAATACTTCCTGTATTTGGGCCTTATGGGGATATGCAGATATGCATCTTTGATGTCCAAGGTGCCCAGAAATACCTGAGCATCAGCAGTGGGAATAGAGTCTGGAGCGTAAGCATGTGGAAAGTGGGTACTTGAAGAAAGAGGTTGAGGTGGGAGAGATCCAGGATGGGTCTCCATGGGCCGTCTTTTCTTGGGGCCAGGAAAAGTCTGGAGTAAAAGCCTATTCCCTTTTCTGACAGAGGGACTGATTGGATAATCCCTTGAGAAAGGAGGCTAAGACTGTTTGGAATAGGGGCAGCTGGTTCTTTGGTGACTGTGGGATGCCTCTTAAGGAGGAAGGAATAATCCAAGTCATGAAGTTACCCTTTTCTATGACTGATAAGACTCACTTGTCTAAGGTAATGCTTTGACAGCTGGGAAGACAGTGAGAGAGTCTCTGGGAAAGGGGTATGGAATCTGGAGAGGGTGGAAGAGAAGGCAGATAGTCACAGACTACCTGGCTTGTCCTGAAAGGGAGGTTTTGGGGTTGGAGTCTGAGCAGGCCTGGAAGACGGCTGCTGTTTCCTGGAGCTCTTTTTGCCCCTAGAATGAGGAGTAGGAGCAGAATTCTTTCTAATGAGTTGTGTCTTAGTAGGATAATTTCTGTGGAATTTAGGAATTGGTGACACAAACAAATCCTTCAAATCCTGTAATTTCTTCCCCTTCTGTTGAAGGACTTTGAAAAGCTCTGCCATTTTGGCCCCAAATAGGGCATTATTGTTCAGGGGGCATCTAAGAGTTTAGCCCCAATATTGTCAGGTAGGGGTTGGAGCCTCAACCAATAGCAGTTTCTGAGCACTGAGGCAGAAGCTGCAGATCTGGCGAGGCCCCTGCAGCATCATAACTGCATCTGATTGAGTGTCTTGTTACTTGTGAGGACAAGGAGAGGAGGCTAGAGATTTGAGACTTTGTGGGTGAATCTGGGAGATCAGCCAAGAGTTCTGAAACCTGAATCAGAACAGTCAAGGAATAATTAGACGTGCAAGTCTGGTAGTTAATGGCCCTAAAGGCCAAAGGGGCAGAAGTGTATACCTTTTTACCAATGCGCTCCATAGTTTTACTGTCCTGATCAGTTGGAAAGACAGATGTAGAGGGCAGTATTTTGGAGGGCTTGTCTGCACGACTGAAATAGTACCAGGGTCTGCAGCAGGACATTTTATCAGAAAATTTGTCTCTTCCGGGACCTTATAAAATCTGTCAGGCTTTCCAGGGGCAGGAGGTTGGGATTCAGGATTTTTAGAAGCTGCACTGAAGGTGTGTAAGAAGGCTGGTAGGACTGGTGGAGTGGCAGAAGGTGAAGGGGTATCCATTTGTAAGAGTTCATAGCACCTCTTTTGGACTTCAGTCATTTCAGTGGAGTCCCATTTGAAAAACTCTCTCATCTGAGAGATGGTTTCTCCAAAGATAAGATCCTCTCCAGGGGAATCTGCCTAAGCAGATTTCTCTTCTGGCAGCATATCCTAGAGGGGATGGCATTTGGGAAGCATAAGCAAGGGATTCTTCTGAAGAAGAATCTGAAAAATCTTCAGCTTCAATTGGAAGATGACCTGCAGCCTGAGGCCTAGGGCTGATAACATGAGGGGCAGACAGTGGAGAAGCAGACACTGAAGGCCTAAAGGCCATGAAGGCATTGAATAAACCCTGAGAGAAAGCTTGCCAATCAGGCAAGCTTTCAGAAGATAGAAATACACGTTTAATTTTTTTGTTTTCTTTTTAAGGAAGAAAAAGGCCTGGATGGGGTAGGGCATAAGGAGGGCCTAGGTTCAGGCGGTTCCCCAACAGTTGAAGGGCCAGTCTGGACTTCCACAGTGAGCTCAGCTTTCCCCTTGTCGTTGGCTCCCGATGACTGCATAACCTCCACAGACGTGCTTTTAGCCCTTGGCTCTGCAACCTCTAGAATGGTACCCGCTATACCAGTGTTGTCTGGTTCCGTACTTTTCTCCAGGCATACGTCAGCCACAGGGGGAATGTTGGGTGGAGGAGGTGAAACAACAGGCTCATGCCTGGTAGCTTTGATCTTCTTTTTCGGTGGTTCGACGGTCTCACCAGACGGCCCTTCCAATGTAAGAGTTAGATGTTTAAAGCTTTGGTTTTCTAAACAGATATTAAGAGCATGCAGATGGCTGCAAAAAGTCTTTGGAACAAATGCCTGTCAAATCGAGCACGACTTATGGTCGTGGTTGGGCCCTAGGCAAAACAGGCACAGGTCATGGGCATCTGCCTTCTCCAAGTCTTTTGGGTTTCTAATACCATGACGGGAATGGACCCCATTCCTAAGTCAACGTACGATTAAAGTTCATGAAATTAGTATTGTTTCACTCTTTGATGTTAGCCAAAAGTGCTCCTCACAGAACACGCAATGTGCCCAGTAATGACTCCTTTTGCAATTTGTACGGTGTTATATGAATTGGTAACATATCTAAATACGATTGTAAATTCTTTTTTATAAGACTAGTTGCTCCTACTACTACTGGAACTGTCCATGTATCTCTTCCACATGGCTCTCGCTTCTGCCTGCAGATCAAGGTATTTTATGACTTTGTATCTCTCTGTACGCAAGACACTGTAGTCACTAGGTGTGGTGATTTCAGTGATTAATGCTACTTTTGTCTTCTTTTCTTGGACCACTACATCCGGTTTTCTAGCATCTATCTTTAGAACTGTTGGTATTGGGTGATCCCATATGATATAAACTTCAGCATTTTCTATGATTCTTTGTGGCTCACGTTTCCAGTGTTTTTCAGCCAGTTCGATAACATAATGTATACACAATCTCCCTAACAGTCTCGCCACATTATTATGCCTTTCAGTATACAGTTCCTCTGCCATTAATGCGTCACAACCAGCAACAAGGTGTGTGACTGTTTCCGATTTGGTTTTTCAAAACTTACGTATGTTTGTTTCTCATGGGCGTCCTTATGTCTGCACCTACACTTTCCTTTCCTGGATGACATGAACCTAGGCAGGCACGCAGTGACCAAACAGAGCAAGAAAAAAGGCCCCAATGGGGTATTTATCTTAAACTCGCAGGCTTCAATGGCAGAAACGGCAGGATGAGCCAATGTTCAACTAGCAGCAGAGAAGTTATGGGGCAAAAACATGCAGACATCACTTTTGTGACCCACGCACCCCTTCGGCCAACGTCAGACATCCCACTTACCTTGCAGCGATTAAAACTTTTGTATACTGGCCGGACGTTTGAGTTGTTAGGCAGTGGCTAACCCAAAGGTTATGAACACTGCAACATGAGAATAGAAGGATATCTAAGAAACTCACAGAGATATTGGTGGACCAGAGGTGCCCCTGTTGTACTGGGGTCCTGTCCTCTATCTTGACAAAGGATAGAAAACCTTTCCACCTGGATAAATAAAACTTTCTGATGCAAGATTTTTCTAGCTGCACTGAAAATCTGTAGCACATTGTATGAGAACTGGTGCCTGAAAGGAATTAAAATCCTATGTTCCAAACTGTGAGCTTCAGTTGTATGTAGACTGAGATGTGTCAATGACATTTGTCCTGAGAATGCAAATCCACCATGAGAAGAAGAATCTCTTGATTATCCCAGACCAATTCCTTGAAAAGATAGAGAACTAATTTCATCTTGGCCAAAAGGTGATCAGCAGCACCATCCTCAGATTTTGTTTGTTAAGCAGGTGAGTGGCAGGTCTGAAAACCCTTTTTTATCCATGTCCTGGGCCAATAAGGCAACAACAACAGACAAAGTGTTAATAAAAATCAAGAAACATTGTAACAAGATACACTCAAATGGCAACATATACAAAAAATGTAACTCAAAAATAAATGTACAAGAGTAATTAAAATATCAGCATTCTTTGATGTCAATATTTGCAAAGTCATATATTTTTTTATAATACTTCTCATGTCTACAGAAACAGATGGACAAATACACTGCATGGTAATAATGCCTGCTGTGCTGCAAATACTTTTAGGTTCATATGCAGTCTAGGGGACAATTAAGAAACCTAGCTCAAATTCCCATTTGTCCTAAAGCACTATCTGGTTAAGTGATTTACGAAAGTCACTCAGTAGGTAAATGAAGGCGGAAAGATTACAACCTTTAGCACAGGAAACGGGCTCATTAACAGGTCAGAGCTTTAGTCCTCTAAGCAAACTGCCACTTTTAATTAACTTGTACCTCTAAACTAATTGCATTTTTTTTTTCTCAAGTAAGTGAGAATGGGTAGACATCTTGTAAAAAGCAAAATTGCTTGCATGATGGTTTGCAAGACTATCCATTCTTATCATTTAAACTACTATGGGAATCAGAGGAAGGGGGAGGGCATGCAAAAAGTTCCTCTTCCAGCTCACTGAGAAGGAATTTGTTGCCATTACTTGCTTGCAAGGAGTTTTGGAGCAAAACCGACTCAGTTACCCATTTGTACTGATGCAAATATTTGAGGATTTCTGAACTGATAGGTGAAGGAAGATCTCTTTATTTAACATACATTAGTGAGGGTCTACAGTGGCCCTTCCCAGAAATTTGCCACTATCTTGAGACAGAATGTGGTTCTGGTGACAGGGAGGGATAAAGCTTTGACTACGACCCTGGCGACCTGGGTTTGCTTAACAGCTTGTGCAAATGACAGAGTAGAAGACAGGGATAGGTGTTCACAGGATGGGTGGGTGGATCTACGGGCACATCTACTGTGTCAATTCCTGGTGGAGGGTGGGGAAGGCACATTGGTAAATGTGCCTAAAAAGGGATACAAGGTGGAGATTTGGCTGAACTGTTGTGGGGTCCATATGCCACTGCACGTCCACCTCCCAGGAATACCACCAAGTCCACAACAGAGGGGGAAAAAATAAGTAGGTCATAAGTCAAAAATTCGGGTTCCTATTAGAACGACAAAAACGCATTTTGTCAAATGCGTTTTTATCGGCACCTAAAGAGCGAACAGGCAAAACAGCAAAGCAGCTGTTCAGCGAATTTTTTCCCTGGGAAAGAAGTCGCTTGACCACTTTGTTGCTTTGCCATGTTCTGCACTGTAGTGTTGTCTCAAGAGATTCCCTTATCTGGTATAGCTCCCGAGCGTAAATGTGCAAGAGTTACTGACCTTAGGGTTAGGGTGCAGGTTAAGGAAAGTGCATATGTATGAAAGTGTTTAGTTTTTTGTTTTTTACTTTTTTACTTTAGATGTACGGTTGAGTTAAGTGCACATGTGTTTTAAGCTGTTTACTTTTGTTTTGGGGGGTAGAATTAGAGTTAAGGTAAGTATGTGTTTGGAACTGTTTATGTTAATGTGCAACAATTACTGGCCTTAAGGTTAGGGTGCGGGTTAAGGTAAGTGCATAGGTTTTAAGAGGTTTACTTTTTTTTTGCGTTAGATGTATGGTTGAGTTACGTTCATATGTGTTTTCAGCTGTTTACTTTTTTTTGGAGGGGGGGGGTAGAATTAGGGTTAAGGTAGGTGTGTATGTGTTTGGAACTGTGCACTTTTTTTTTTTTGATTGGAACAGCAACTACTTTCCCTACGAAAGAAATCGCTGTTCTGAGGTGTCGTCATTTTCAGTTTTCGCTGAAATAGGGTCAATGAAACATGGTTCGCTGTTTTAAGCGTTCAATGCTTTAATATAGACCCAGAAATTTCCCCCTGGATGGATGTACAGCCTACAGATGCCTAGCTCCATGACAGGCCTGAGCAATAACTAGGTAAATCGGGGGAGGGGTTAAGCAGCTGGTAGACCCAGCATGGACAGGTAGCAGCGTGCCTGGATGGTAGGACAGTGGTGGGGCAAAAAGAAAGTGTTGAGATGGGATGGAAAATAAACTGCCTGCAGTACTGAAAGGCTACTTCCCCAAGCTAATCTAAAATTGGTTACGATTTTCGTACTCTCCTTCCTTGTTTATGTACCATATGATTGCGTGTTCTGTCACTGTTTGCAGAGTAGATGATGCCCACAGCTAGTAAGGGGCTCTGAGATCACTGACTAGGGCCATCATCTCCCCCTTCAGGTGAAGAGCAAAATAAATTGGCTTATTAGAGATCCATGCCCCTGTCCCACAGCCCACACCCCTTTTCAAAACAAACAGTGTTCCTTCTGTTGCCACACCAAACAAGTGGCTACATGCACATCATGGCCCCCCTCCAAGCCATTCAGGTCCCATTTCTGTGCCCTTCCCCAATCCCCCTGCCTTTTATTTGGGGAAAAAAAATTGCTACAAATCTAGCAAGCAGTTGCTACAGTTTATACCCTGTCTGCATGGAGCACTACATCACTCATGTATCAGTTAAAAAATATCTTATAAACTGCAGCAAAACAGTTACTACAGTTTATATGGGTGGAATCTAAATTAAAGTTGGTATCAGCCACTGTTTCGAGAATTTTGAAAGACACAGCACATTTCTTAACATCTTTGTATGAGCATATCCAGATAAAGGGTGACTATATTTATTTATTTGTTACTTTGGACATAATTTATTTACGGTAATTTCAGGTGATTATGGCCTTGCAGCCATTGAGCCCTTTTTAAGACATAGTGAAGTACTGGATGTTAGAACTACAAGAACAGCTTGCATTTTGCTGAGGCTCATATTAGATAACAATATCTTTGTATATCAAGGTTATTATCGGCAAAAGAAAGGTATTGTTATGGGGACGCCATGTGCCAACTCTTAATACCACACATAATGGGAGGAATGTCTGGGACATTATGGAAGATTTGCAGATGATGTATTTATATTATGGAAGGGTACACAGAGTTAATTACACTCATTTGTTACATATTTGGAATCCACCACTGATTTTTTTAAGATTCAGTATATCATGGTCAGATACTGTGATTATCTGGACGTGCGATTGAGTAAGGGGCAGAATGGACTTATATAAACTTCCATGTATAGTAAAGGCTGTTGGAAGAACAACCTTTTGGTTTCTGATAGCATGCATCCAAGACATTTAAAAACATTGTGAAGGGACAAGTCTATAGAGCTTCCAGATTATGTACTGGGGAAGAACAATTCAGTAGAGAGTCTGAATGCTTAACCACGTTTTAAAAACAGAGGGTATAGAAGAGATGTTGTTAAACAAGTGTTGAATGCTAGTAAAAGGGATAGGTCAACCAAAGCCAGGCCATGGCTCTCTGATTTAAGAGTAGGGACAATGAGACAACAAAGCAATAACAATAATATTAAGGATGTTAAGCTGCGTGTGGATTTTAAATATAGTAATAATGTAGGGGGTGCTTTTAATATTATCAGACGCAATTGGAAAATCCTGCTAATGGATGACAAACTTAAGAATATAGCAGGGGTGACATTTTCCTTTAGTGTAATGAACAAAATATGGTTATGACTACACAGTGCCGGCAACAAGGTACATTTGCTTGTAGGCATTGTAAGGCATGTCCTCATATTATGAAGCACAATTTATTTGTTCATCTAGCAACTGGTAAATGTTATTCCTTTAAAAAATATACAGATTGTCAAACTCAGAATGTTATATATTTGAATCAGTGCAAAGACTGCTGCTCATTTTATGTACACAAGAGGAACTGCCACCTAAAAGAAAGAATTTTGAAACATTTATTAGCTAAACATATGAGTAATATACACAATGCTTTATATCAACATGCTGTAAGCGATGCAGGACATACATTTGTCTTTATGGTATTACAAGTTGTGAGATTATATGCTAGAGGTGGAGATGCAGTGAATTTAACTGAGTTCAATGAGACTAAATGGATTGTTGCGTTAAGGGCTGATATGGCCTCAGGTTTGAATGGAGTAGTAGCTTTTAAACCAGCCTTAGAAAGGCGGAGACCATATTATTCTAATATTATTGGCTGTTACTTTTTTAAATGTAGTTTGTAGCATCGAATGAATTATTTGATAAAGGGATATGTCCCGAAAGCGCTTACCTGTGTTTTATTACTTTTAATAAAATTGTTTTATCAGCCTGGTGGACTGGTGTCTTTCATCTGTTATTGTTTTATGTTACATATCAAGCCAGACTTTTGGTGAGGAGTGCCTCACTTTATTTTGTACACGCTTAATGTCAACTGGTACAATTAATGAACAAAAAAAATCCAGCAAATGGCCATAATTGGCCAACAACCAGGAAGCAACGGGATGCATAAAGTAAGTGAAGGGAAACTTATTAAATATGCCCTATTCCCCACTGTAGTACAATCTCAGAGTTGGTATATAAAGTTCGGGGAGATATGGAGGCACATCCCCCCATCTTCGTTGGCTCCGTTCTTGATGTTGGCTGACTATGGACATTCGCTGGAGTTTTTTTCACGGAAGTTCCTATTCAGTAACTGTATCGTTTGATGTTTAGTTTTCGTTATTTAGTCATTCATGGTTTTTGGAATTTGGTAAGCGAACACAGACCCTTGATAATGGAGTCATGAATCCACATACTGGGACACACAAAACAGGATATGAGAAAGTACAGTTGTGTACACTTACCATAAATGTAGATGTTCGAGTGTATTCACTGTTGCAGTCATCACATTTGGGTTATCTGCTTGCAGTAGCCCTCAGTCAGCCTGATTAACAAAGTCTTGGGTCCTGCGTCGGTTGCGGTCCTTTCTTCCTTGATGTCAGGTCGTCAGGGGTTTAAAACATGCAGCTGACACCATTACATCAGTTTTTCTTGCCCCAGATGTCAGGTGCCCCCTTAATGGGAAGCAATTAAAATCTATAAATATACACGCTTATACCTCCAACAAAAAAGCAAATACACCAAAAAGCTTTTGAGCATAGTAAAGGAGAGTAGAGGTATAGCTAAAAGAAGTAAGGGGGCTGGAGGGAGGGTAACCAGGACTGCAACAGTGAATATTCTCGAACATCTACATTTATGGTAAGTGTACACAACTGTACAGTGTTCTTTGTGTTTCACAGTTGCAGTCATCACATTTGGGTAGATTCCCAAAGCTAAGGATGGGAGGAGGAATTTAGATGGCATTAGGACAAGCGATAAGGCCCTGCAAGACTGCAGTGGCAAAGCCAGCTCTGGATTTAGAGAAAATTGGCAGATGGCAATGCTTGGTGAAAGTATGTACAGAACTCCAGGTAGCAGCTTCTAGGATGTCCCTGGTAGGGATGCTTCTAAAAAAGGCTGTAGAGGTAGATGCAGCCCTGGTTGAGTGGAGTCTGATCCCCTGTGGGATAGGTTTTCCATGGTGCTTGTAGCAGAAATGAATGCAATGGCCTATCCATTTGGAAATGGTTTGCTTTGAAATAGCCTTCCCCCTCTGCCCCTGCAGCAAATGCCACCAGCAGTTGTTCAGATTTCTTTTGAGGTTTAGTCCTGTCCAAGTAGAATCTAAGTTGTCTGTGCACATCTAAGGAGTGCAGTATCCATTCCCCTTTGTTCTGTGGATTAGGAAAGAAGGTTGGCAAATGAATGGACTGACTAAGGGCTACACTGGATACCACCTTGAGCATGAAGGAGGGAGTGGTCCTGAGGGACACTATGTCCGCATGAAAGATGATGAAAGGCTCCACTGCCATAAGGGCCTGTAATTCAGACACCCTTCTTGCTGAAGTGATTGCTAAAAGGAAAGCTGTTTTCCAAGAAAGGAATTTTAAGTCTGCAGTAGCAGCTGGCTCGAAAGGAGGAAGAGTGAGTTTCTCCAATACAAAGTTAAGGTTCCAGGCTGGAGTTGGTGCTCTCCTGGGTGGTCATAAATTTTGGTCTCTCTGAGGAACTGCCTGAGCAGTGGATGAGAGAAGAGGGGAGGTTCTGTGTTATAATGAGCTGAAATGGCGGAGGCGTAAATTTTGATGGATGAGAAAGACAGGCCCTTTGTGAAGCATTTCAGTTAAGTATTGTAAAATCCGAGGGAAATTGGTCACTGTTGTGCTCATCCCTTGAGATTGGTTCCAGGCACAGAATCTTTTCCATTTTTCAGCATAAGATGTTCTAGTACTAGGCCTCCTTTCCTCTAAAATGATATCCATCCCTGGTTTACTGAGGGATGGTAAAGGAGAGATTAGGTAATTAGCCAGGCTGCTAGGTTCAGTGTTTGAAGCTGAGGGTGCAGAATCTGGTTCTCCTGCTGAGACAACAGGGTAGGAGTCTGAGGCAGGTGCCATGGAGCCAACAGTGACACACCGCACAAGAAGGGGTACCAGTGTTGGCGTGGCCAGTCTGGTGCAATCAAAATCGTCCTTGGTTTGTCTTGTTTGATCTTTAGTAGTACTTTGGAGAGCAGAGGCAGAGGAGGAAAGGCATAAACTGCTAGGTTTTTCCAGTTGAAGGACAGAGCATCCACTTTCCAAGTTTGTTTGTGGGGAGTCCTTGTGCAATATTTGTCCAATTGATAGTTCTGGGGGGAGGCAAACAGGTCTATATCTGGGCTACCCCATTTTCTTGTCAACATGTTGAAAATCCTTGGTTCCAGTTTCCACTCGTGTGGGCCCATGAGGTTTCTGCTTAGTTTGTCTGCCAGTGTATTTACTTTTCCTGGCAGACTTGTAGATGCACTTGGTAGCTCAGGGTTGTGTTCCACAATGCCATGGCTAGTCTGCAGAGGGAGTAAGAATGTGTACCCCCCTGCTTGTTTATGTACCACATAACAGTGGTGTTGTCTGTCTTTACCATTAACTGTCCTGGAAGAATGTGGTCCTTGAAGGCTGTCAGAGCATTCTGTACAGCTAACATTTCTTTTTGATCGATATGCAGGTGCATTTGACTTCGGTTCCATTTGCCCTGAATGCACTTCCCTGCCAGGTGAGCCCCCCATGCATAGTCTGTTGCGTCTGTTATTAGGGTTTGGGTGGCAGGGGGTAGTGTGAATGGTAGTCCCTTGTTTTGGTGGCAGGCCTCTGCCCAGCAAAGGAACTCTAGGCGTAGGCAAGGTATGACTAGGAATCATTGCTTCTAGATCCTGAGAATGTTGACACCATAGGCTTTTTAAATACCACTGTAGTTTCCTCATATTCAGTCTTGCATATGGAATTAGAAGAATGCAGGAGGCCATGAACCCCAAGGCTTGTAGTATTTGCCTTGCAGATAGCAGGGTTTTTGTGGCCACTTGTTTGAAGTAGGGGGTCAAATGAATTTGTTTCTCTGGCGTGAGGAAAGCATTCTGGGAAATTGTATTCAAGCTTGCTCCCAGGAATATAATTTGACAGGGTACCAGATGTGATTTCTTTTCATTTGTGTGTACCCCAGACAGGTTAGCACCCTTTGTACAAAAGCCAGATGATTCAAAAATATGTCCTGGCTTTCTGCCTGAATTAGACAATCGTCCAGGTATGGGTATATTTGAATATTTCTTTGCCTGCAAAATGCAATGACTGGAGCTAGGCACTTTGTGAATACCCTGGGCACAGTAGATAAGCCAAAGGGCAGTGCAGAGAACTGATAGTGCGTGTAGCGTGCTTTGAAGCGTAGGTATCTTCTGCAAGATTCCCTGATTGGGATGTGCAGGTATGCTTTCTTTAAATCTAGTGTTGCCAACCAGGCATTTTTGCCTAGCATAAGGAGTAACTGGTGAAAAGTCAGCATCTTGAATTTTGGAATCACCAAAAAGGTGTTTAGAGTAGACAAGTCCAGGATAGGACGCCATGATTGGTCTTTTCTGGGTACCAGGAAATGTCTTGAGTAGAAACCTTGTCCCTTTTCCTCTTCTGGCACCAAGTGAATAGCCCCCATGCTTAAGAGAGAAAGTACTTGCTTTTGGGCCTCTGCCCACTGATTTGGGGGTAGATCTGGCCACCCGCTTGGTGTTGGTAACGTGTGGAAGTGAAATCTGTATCCCAGTTCTTTGCATAAAGAGCAATCTTTCCCCCTAAAGGGGCAGTCAGTTGAGAAGTGCTTGGAAGTTTTTAAAAGAAGTCATTGAGACAGTTTACCATGGTGGGAATTTTATTACTCCCAGATCTGGAAGTGGAGGCTCCCCACTACTTAGTTCTGTGCGTACCCTGGGACTGAAGCCTGGGAGCTCTGCTGGATCTGGGTTTGGACTGAGAAGGTCTGGAAGAGGCAGGAAAGGACCAATTCTTGGAAGGCCAATGCCTACTAAACCTTGGAGGTTGTACTTGTAAAAAATCTTTAACAGTTTGCATAGATTTAGCTTTTTCCTCCATCTTTTTAAGAACTTCTTCTGCCTTGTTGCCAAACAGGCGGTCCTGGTTTAAGGGAGCATCCAGTAATTTTGCTTTAACATGATCTGGCAAGGACTGCTCCTTAAGCCAATCATGTCTTCTAAGTACAGACCCAGTTACAGCAGCCCTGCAAGATGCCTCTAGTGAATCAAAACCACATTGCAAAGTATGTTTTCCAACTTGTTCAGCTGAATGCAGTTTGTTTGTGTCTTTCGGCTTTTCCCAGTTAGGGGTCGCCACAGCGGAACTCCGGTCCGCTAATGATTGGCAGTTGATTTTTACGTACTGGCTTGCCAGGCCTGACGCACAACCTTCAACGAAGGTACACCCATTCACGCATGTCTCCGTGCAGAAGACGCTCTAAGGGAGAATCGAACTAGACAGCGTCTTACTGTGAGGCGACAACGCTACTGCAGCACCACCACCGCGGAGGATGTTCAGCTGGATGCAATAAATCTGTAAATCCTTATTTTCAGCACAATCAGGAATCAACATCATTTTCTGTTTAAGCAATCCAATAATATGCTGCTGATACTTTAACATATGAAACTGGCAGTTTAAGGCCCTAATGGCCAAAGTTGCAGAAGTGTATACCTTCTTACCAAGTCTATGCAGTGCCCTGGAGTCTCTATCAGAGAGGGTAGGATTTTTGGCAGTAGTAGCTTTAATGCCCTTGGGGGAAGGCTAGCTTCCCCTGATTAAAGTAATAAGGTCTTCAGCCATTCTTATCATTTGTTTTTTAGGCATGGAGGCCTGACCATGCCTGGGTGTCAGTTTTCTAGGCATGGTTAGAGTTTTAGGCCTTGAAGAAGAAGATGGCGCTGGTTTAATATGCAAGTCAGTAGGCCTGAATACACCCTCAGAAGCCGGTGCCTGCACAGCAGCTCCGGACCCATCCAAGGTAGAGACATCCACAAGTTCCATAGTTGAAGTATCTCACAGCATACCGGACACCGAATGGGTCTCAGTAAAAGCCTGCGAATCTGAAGTAGCGGGTATCAGGGGCTGCGAAAGCGCCTCACTGAGTACCGGGCGAACTGGCAACTGGCTTAGGAGAAGCGTCGTCGGCAGCTTTAGACCTAGGTGGTCACTAGCCTGCACAGCGACTCCGGACCCATCCAAGGTAGAGATATCCGCAGGTTCCACAGTTGAAGCATCTCGTGGCATACCGGACTCCAAATGGGTCTCAGTAGAGGCCTGCAAATCTGAAGTAGCGGGTATCAGGGGCTGCGAAAGCGCCTCACCGAGTACAGGCGAACTGGTGGACTGGCTTAGGAGAAGCATCGTTGGCAGCTTTGGACCTAGGCGGCCTGTCTCTGTCTTTATCTTTGCGTTTTTTCGGAATGTCGGTAGTCGGATGGCTTACCGAAGACATATGAGGATAATTGAACTGAGCACCAAAATATTTAGAAGTGCAAATATACCAATGACGGAAAGTTTGTGGTTTAAATAAGGCACAAAACTGACAGCGAGATACGTCGTGGTCAGGGCCTAGGCAAGGAATACAGTACGAATCAAAATCTTTACGAGGTATTTGCTTTCCACAAGTAATGCAATTATTTACTTTTACTGACATTGGTTTAGAGCAAGAAAAAGTTTCCCCAACGGGATACTTAGCTTTTAGTTTAAGACTTTGGTTCTGAAACTCAAAAATGAAAATTTCAGGAGTTGGCCGACCGGCACTTGCGAACTGCTTCTGCTTCGGGCACCGCACGGCAAGAAAGACTGATGTAATGGCGTCGGCAGCATGTTTTATACCCCCTGATGACCTGATGTCACAGAAGAAGGGACAGCAACCGACACAGGACCCAAGACTTTGTTAATCAGGCTGACTGAGGGCTACTGCAAGCAGATAACCCAAATGTGATGACTGCAACAGTGAAACACGAAGAACATCTGTCTGGATACACACAGGTGAGGCAATAGGAATAAACATCTCTCTGGCAAATGGCTTGATGATGGCTAACACACAGTTCAGCAAGACAGAGAGAGAGAAAAAGTCACCAACATGCAACTCAGGTACACTTCCATCTTACAAGGAAGCGGCACTGGGATAAAATTAGCGATTGCGCAGTCATCCCCAAATGAAGCAGTAAGCTCCCAAGCATAAAATAAAAGACATGTACTTACCATAATGATAAATCCTTTCATTCCAGTCCATTCAATACAACATGTGGCTCCACAGGCCACTTGGATCTGATCCAGCAGAATTAGTTCCAACCTTGAGCCCCTTTAAGAAATCTTCCTCCCATAATGCACCTCTCCACTTTAGTTATCTTGGATTTAGTATTGTGTCTTAGGACTTAAGACACTTACAGTCTTGTGCAGCCTTGGACCCAAAAGATGGAATCTGCTGATCTTCAGGCCTTACAGCAAGGCTGGGGGAAGGTGGGAAGGTTGTTTTATCACACACACTAGAAAGAAAGGATCAATCATTATTGTAGGTACATAACTTTCATATCCTATTCATTCAGTCCATCCAATCCAACATGTGGGTCAGAATCTCAAGATACAGAGACCCTAGGTGGTATCATGACAGAAGACTCTTGAGGTTAGTTACACTGAAAGATGCTCTCACCCTGTAGGAACAATCCATACATTTATCAAGCACACCAAGTTGAAGAGAAGACCAGGTGAGAGGCTCACATATTTAATCTCAAAAGTGGACTCTTGAAAAATACTGTGGAGCTTTGCCATTTAAATGTACGAGGGAAACTGAGGTTTGATGTGGGATGTGTAGATGAACGAGATGCATTCAACCATCTTGAAAATGATGCTTTAGACACCTTTCTTCACAATTTGCTTTGTGTAAAGGAAATGAAAAACTATTCATCCTTTCTGATTATGTTCTGTTGAAGTAAAAACGCAGTTATCTACGTATATCTAACATACATACTAAGTACACTCCTTTGTTTCCATAATTAGGAAAAGACTGACAAATAAATAGGTTGAAAAATATTTGGCTCAGAAGCAGCCTTGGGATTAACGGACGAATTGGCCCTTAAGATTTATCCAATCCTTATGAAAAACTAGTTACCTTACATAAGGAAGGTTTGTGATCTATACTCGTGTGAGAAGAGTTAGCCTACACCCTAAGCTGGGAATTGCTGGTTGAAGGCTTACTGTGTCTGTTATTCTAAACATGTTTTAGTTCTGGTTTAACAGCTTGGGCTTTAGGCAAGTTATTTTACATTAAGGCTTGTGGTCTACACTACTATGGGAGGAGAGGGTAGCTTCCACCCTTCTCATCTAGGAATTGCTGTTGAAGGCTTATTGTGCCTGTTTATTCTAAGTGTCTTTGTTCTGGTATGTGATCTGCACTCTTGTGGCATTACTATCTAGGTAGTTTTTTTTTTTTTTTTTTAACTAAAAGAGCTTCTAATTTGCTCATGGCTGAGCGTTGCTCATCAAGTTGCTTGTCTTATTGACTTGTTCAATATTTAAGTTTTCCTCACTCCTCCCTAGTAGTGGCCATGGATATGCACTTGGACTTGAATAGTGTATCACAAATGATTTACTGTTTCCACATTCAGAGGATAGACACAACCAAATATTTGAGAAAGTGGACAGAATCACTAGCAAAGTCAAAAGCTGGAAGGAGAAGAAAATGGAAATGGATAGGCTGGATTACAGTCGCGGGTGTGCCTACCTCATTACGGTTTTTCACACAAGGGACCAGGAAGCTACAACGGCCAACCAGCAAATTAATACGTACAATGGAAAATGGATTGTGAAAACCAGAATCCCCCTTTGGAACCAGCCCCTTTAAGATGCTTGGGGTGAGTGAGGAATTGTAACACAGGGCAACAGATAGCTCGACAACTATGCAGGGGGCAAATGAATGGTTACTGTCAAGGATCGAGGAGATAAAAACATCGAGCGAATATGCTTTTGTTAATGGGTCTTCCATTAATGGTGATTCTCAAGAAGGATTTTGCATCATGTCCAACATCAGAGGTGACTTTAAACATTATAATTACAATGAAAATAAGTATGAAGCCAAGCACTGTGAATAGTTAAGTAAGGGGTTTAATTTTGCACGCTCTCAAAAAGCCAAGTTGGAAAATGTTACTATTGATTTCAAAATGTATTTAAGAAAACTTAACCTAAAACTTTATTTTCGGGACAATAATATACATCATGTAGGACATGAATTAGTCCGTAAGAGTAATGACACTAGGCTCTTCTCAGCTCTCTTTCTATACTAATCCAAGACATTTGACATGGTAAATCACCACCTACTCCTAGACACACTAAAATCACTCTCTATAGATAATCTAGCAATTAGCTGGTTTTATTCTTACCTGAGTGACAGACAAGCTGTACTATGGAAAGATAACCTACCCCCCCATTACCCCCTTGGAGTCCCCCAAGGTTCTACATTAGGTCCCCTTCCTACTCTCCATATTCATTAATGACCTGCACAAAGTCATCCCAGATGCAACATGTTTTCAGTATGCAGATGACTCCAAACTAATATGCTCTGCCACCTCACCCACAGACTTACAATCCTTATCCCAAATTACTTTCAGCAAAGTAGAGAACTGGCTCACTAGTCACAGTCTACTATTAAACCTGAATAAAACCAAACTATTGCTCTTCTCCCCTACTCGCAAAGCCCCCTCACCACCTATCACCGTAACATCAAACAATGGCACAATAATTTCCCCAGAACCTAGCACTAAACACCTAGGGGTAATCATCGACAACAACCTGATGTCTGATGCTCACATAGACAAAACTATCAAAACAGTTAATAAGAAACTAGGCTCCTTATATAGGATTAAACAATTCCTAACCCCATCTGCCAGAGCGGTTATTGCCCGGACACAGCTGCTATCAACCCTTCTTTATGCCTCACCAATCTTCGCAAATCAAACCTTAATAAATTGACTAGCTGCTACAATAATATAGCCAGATTTGCTACAGGTTCATCTTATAGAACCCATCACTGTCTCAACCTTCATTCCCTAGACTGGCTAGAACTACCCTATCAACTTCATTATAACCAACTTATAGTCGTTAACAAAATTCTCTTCCAACCAAACAGTACACCCATACTGAAAAATATCACCCCCCCCTACAGTAACCTAAAAGCCCTCTGCTCTTCCAACAGAATGCTTGAACAAACTATTAAAGCCAATAACTCAGCTGGTGAATCACTATTCTCCAACTCTGCTGGTAAAAACTGGAACTTGCTTCCTGCTGAACTTATTACTCTGCCTTCCTTATCCCAATTCAAAACTTCCCTAAAAAAGCACCTAAAAACGCACTGGCTTTGTCCCTGTACAAAACCTGACTAACCTCACTCAAACAGAAACCATATATGACAACCTTGCTACAAGTATAAAACTCTGATCCTTTAACTGGTCAGAATTTATTTGTCTCTCACCTGCTGGTAAGTTTTGACATACAGTTGATATTATGCATGTTAGCCACCTTAAGGCTATGTGTTTTCCCCTTTTCAGATGAAATCTCTAACTATTTCCTTCTCATCTATTAACTTCCATCCATTTCCTGTCTGTAATTCAGAGAAACATGTACCTGTGTGTATATATCATTAAACAAATATCTATGTTGTTACAATATAATGTAAGAATTTCACTGTATTTACACTTGTAATGTACATTTGGAGCTTTTCTCCCTGGACCTCTGCTGAAAATGGACATGTATCCAGTCGGACTTTCCCAGTTAATAAAAGTAAAATAACATAAATAAATATTTTCAAACCCCCCTCCCATTCAAATGCCTTTAATCCTGTTTGAAAAAATGTGTGAGTTTGAATTGAGAAGGTTATTAAACAATTCTAAATGTAACAATCGACAGAACCCCACTAGTACCGAATTTATGTTGTTAAAACGATTAAGCAGAGATAGGAATATTAGAGTGATGAAGCCCGATAAGGGTGGGGGGTGGTTGTTATGAGTAGAGTGGATTATAACAATAAAATGAATACCTTATTGCTTGATGGCAACACTTATGAAGAAGCTTCAATAAATACTGTAAATTTATCTAATGTATGGATTGGTTATTTGCTGAAGGATACGTTTGATCAAGGTTCTATAACTCATAACTTATTTAAATTTTTTACTTGTGATTATCCTGCTCTGTCCCTCTATCTTCGGGGTTCCCAAGTTATACAAGAGTACCTTGGATCCCCCGTTGAGACCCATAGTGAACGCTGGGAGGGCAAAAATCCATCCCCTAGCCAAATATGTTGATTTCAATATAAAAAAAAAGTTTTGACCCCTTAACATCTTTGCAGGGATTCCTGGGATTTTTTGTCAAAAATTAAGAATCTTGAATTTTCTGAGGATATAATTTTTTTGAGTGTAGATGTTGTAAATCTCTTCAGTGTTATTCCTTATGAGTTAATGGTCAAATGGTTTCAAGATTTCTTGCTTTCCACCAATACATTCACTAATGATGAAGTTTATGTTTTAACTACATTTATGGAGATCATCTTAAAGAATAATTATGTTAATTTTGAGGGCCAATATTTTCTCCAAAAATGTGGGGTAGCCATGGGAGCAGCATACGCTCCAATCTTTTCCAACATTATTATGATGGAATGGGAGAACAGATATTTATTTGGATGAACCCCCCCAACTCCTGTCGGCTACCTATACCTACTTTTTGGATGACATCTTCATAGATTGAATAGGAACACAGGAAGAGATTCACAATTTCATGGAGTACTGTAATAACACTACTACTATTTTGAAGTTCACCTACTCATGGGGTTGCAATAATATCAATTATTTGGATGTGGAAATAAGTATGGATTTTGTAAACAGGAGATATGTTAGCAATATTTACAGAAAACCCACTTATTCCAATTGTTTTTTTTTTTTTTTTTACACTATGATAGTTGTCATCCTTACCACAAAAAACTTGGTTTGGTAAAAGGGCAATATGTGAGGTTGGCCAGAATGATCTCCGAGAAGGAGACTTTTTTTAATGGAAGGAGAAAAATTGTTTGATATGTTTTTGACTAGGGAGTATCCTCTGCAATTAGTCAGAGACATCTTCACAGACGTTTGTGAGAAGAGGGATAAATGGGTGTATGAACCACTTCTAAGGTCAGTACTTGATGTTGCCCAGATTGGTGCACCAAATTCCACTGTTACAACACGAGTTTTCACATGCATTTGTTATAACATATTCTATCAAACATTCTGATCTGGTACAAAAACTGAAAAAGAATTGGAATATTTTTTCCTACTTTGAAGGTATAGTGGATTTAGTTGGGACTGAACCCTGTGTAGTTTTTAGGAAAGGGAGAACCATAAAAAAGTATAGTTGTGTACCTACCATAAATGTAGATGTTCAAGTGTATTCACTGTTGCAGTCATTACACTTGGGTTATCCTGCTGGCAGGCTACCCGCAGTCGGCCTGAATTCCAAAGTCTTGGTCCGGCGTCGGTTGCTGTCGCCTTTTCCCTGACGTCAGTGCGCCAGGGGTATAAAAGATGAAGCAGACGCCATTTTCTTCAGTTTTTCTTGCCCCAGATGTCAGATGCCCCCCGAAGAAATTATGCTAATAGAACAGCATGCACTAAAATAAAACAAACTTCATCTATAAGCAAATACACCACATAGGTTGTAAAGAATAGAGAAGAACAGATAAGTCCCAGCAAAGAAAGGGGGATGGTGGGAGGGTAACCTGGACTGCAACAGTGAATACACTCTAACATCTACATTTATGGTAGGTACACAACTGTACTATGTTCATCGTGTTTCACTGTTGCAGTCATTACACTTGGGTTGAATCCCAAAGCTGAGGTTGGGCGAATGGGCCTAAATAGAATTAGGAGAGGCTATGAGGCCCTGCAGAAGTGCAGTGGCGAAGCCTGCTCTGGATTTAGAGTAAAGGGGTAAGTGGTAGTGCTTTGCAAAAGTGTGCACTGAAGTCCAAGTTGCAGCCTCCAAAATGTCCTTAGTTGGTACTCCTCTGAGGATGGCTGCTGAAGTAGCTGCTGTTCTGGTTGAATGTGGCCTGATGCCCTTAGGCATTGAATTGCCATGTTGAGAATGGCAGAAATGAATGCAGTTGGCTATTCATTTGTAAATAGTCTGCTTTGAAATAGCTTTTCCTTGAGATCCTGCAGCGTATCCCACTAAGAGTTGCTCAGACTTTCTGAAAGCTTTAGTTTTGTCCAAGTAGAAGCGTAGCTGTCTGTGTATGTCCAAAGAATGCAGGAGTCTCTCACCCTTATTCTGTGGGTTTGAATAAAAGGTAGGCAAGTGAATTGTTTGATTAAGAGCCACACTGGACGCTACCTTAGGCATAAATGTTGGGTTCGTCCTCAGAGAAAACCTGTCCGGTTCAACCGCCATTAGTGCCTGTAACTCTGAGACTCTTCTTGCTGAAATTATTGCTAAGAGCAGAGCTGTTTTCCATAAGAATTTTATTTCAGCTGTATTGGCTGGCTCAAAAGGAGGCAGTGTGAGTTTTTCCAAGACAAAGTTGAGGTTCCATGCAGGTACTGGTGCTCTTCTTGGGGGTCTTGTGTTTTTGGCCCCTCTGAGGTACTGCCTTAGTAGTGGGTGTGAAAAAAATAGGTGGGTCCGTATTGTAATGAGCTGAAATGTCAATGGCATGTATCTTAACAGATGAAAAGGATAGGCCTTTGTCCAGCATCTCAGTTAGATATTGTAAAATCTGAGGAATATTTGGTACAAGCATGTCAATTCCTTGTGCCTGGTTCCAAGCACAGAATCTCTTCCACTTTTCTGCATATGATTTTCTGGTGCTGGGCCTCCTGGCCTCCAGAATAACATCCATAACTGCTTTGGAGAGAGGTGTGTTCTGAATGGTTACATTATCCGCCATGCAGCCAGACTTAGGATTCTGAGTTGGCTGTGCAATATCTGACTGTTTTGTTAGGTCAGTAAATGAGGAATATGAGGTAAAGTCCAGGCTGGGCCTTGAGACAAGCTCTTTAGGATTGGGTACCAGTGCTGGCGAGGCCAGTCTGGGGCATTCAGGATCATTTTTGGTTCTCTTGTCTGACCTTTAGGAGTACCTTGGGGAGGAGAGGTACTGGAGGAAAGGCATATACTGTAAATTTTTTCCAGCTGAATGACAGAGCATCCACTTTCCATGCTAGCTTGTGGTAAGTCCTTGTACAAAATCTCTGTAGTTGGCAGTTGTGAGGGGAGACAAATAGATCTATGTCTGGGCATTCCCATTTCCTTGTTATTATGCTGAAGATTTGTGGATCTAGTTTCCACTCGTGAGGATCTATGAGGTTTCTACTTAGTTAGTCTGCCAGAGTATTTGTCTTTCCTGGCAGGAATTGTGCTTGCAGGTGCACTTGATAAGTCAATGCTGTGTTCCACAAAATCATGGCTTGTCTGCAGAGGGGGTAGGTATGCGTGCCTCCCTGCTTGTTTATGTGCCACATGACTGTAGTATTGTCCGTCTTTATCAGCAGTTGTCCTGGATGAAGCAGATCCTTGAAAGCTGTCAGGGCATTCTGGACAGCCAGCATTTCTTTTAGATTGATATGAAGATGCATTTGGCTTGTGGGCCATGTGCCCTGAATACATTTTCCTCCCATGTGTGCCCTCCAGGCATAATCTGATGCATCTGTTATTGTCTGCCTGACAGTGGCTAGAGTTAAAGGCTGTCCCTTGTTGTGGTGACAGGCCTGTGCCCACCATCGAAACTCCTGTTGCAGGCAGGGAATGGGGGTAATTAGTTTTTGCAGGGTGTGGCAATGTTGAGTCCAAACACTTTTTAGATACCATTGTAGTTTCCTCATATGCAGTCTTGCATATGGAATTAACAGAATGCAGGATGCCATGAAGCCCAAAGCCTGCAGAATTTTTCTTGCAGGTAACTGGGTTTTTGTTGCCAACATTTCAAAGTAAGAAGTCAGTTGCCTTTGTCTGGCGTGAGATAAGCCATCTGGGCAGTTGTATTTAAGCTTGCACCCAGTATATTATCTCTTGAGAGGGTACTAGTTTTGATTTCTTTTCATTTACTGTGTACCCTAAGCAAATTAACAATCTTTTTACAAACGCCAGATGCTTTAGTAGAATGTCCTTGTTCTCTGCCTGAATAAGGCAGTCGTCCAAGTAGGGATATATTTGAATTCCTCTTTGTCTGTAAAAAGCAATTACTGGTGCCAGGCATTTTGTGAAGACCCTGGGCGCAGTAGATAAGCCAAAGGGCAGTGCAGAGAATTGGTAGTGCATTGAGCCAGCAATGAATCGAAGGTATCTTCTGCAAGATTGTCTGATTGGGACATGCAGGTATGCCTCTTTTAGGTCCAAGGTTACAAGCCAAGCCTTCTTGCCCAGCATGGGCAGAAGCTGCTGCAGAGTCAACATTTTGAATTTTGGAACGTCCAGAAAAGTGTTTAGAATAGACAGGTCCAGTATTGGTCTCCAGGCTTTGTCCTTTCTGGGTACCAAGAAAAGTCATGAGTAAAATCCTTGTCCCTGCTCCTGTAGTGGTACTCGCTGAATGGCCCTCATGTCCATGAGGGATGAAACTTGCTTTTGTGCCTCTGCCCATTGAATGTGTGGCAGGTCTGGCATGCCTTTTGCCTTTGGCAGGGTGTGAAAGTGGAACCTGTAACCCTGAGACACTATATTCAAGACCCATTTGTCCTGGGTGATCATGTGCCAGTTTTGTGAAAAAAGTGCTAGTTTTCCCACTAAGGGGGGGCCACCAAAAAATAAGTGCTTGGTACTGGTAGAGGAAAGTCATTGGGACGGTTTCCTATAAGATTGAGATTTGTCCTCTCCGCTTTTGGAGGTAAGAAGCACCCCATTGTTTAGGCCTGTATGAGCCTTGGGGCTGGGATCTGAATCTTTGTGGCCTATCTGACACTGGAAAGGACCAATTTTCTGAAGGCCAGTTCCTGCTAAATCTGGGTGGCTGTACCTGTAAGAAATCCTTAACTGTCTGCATAGATTTCGCTTTATCCTCCATTTTCTTCAACACCTCTTCTGCCTTAACACCAAACAAAGTATCATTCTGTAATGGAGCATCTAATAATTCTGTTCCTTTAACCAAGCATGCCTCCTAATCACAGAACCCATTACAGCGGCCCTAACAAGAGGCCTCCAAAGAATCAAAACCACATTGCAAAGTATGTTTTCCCACTTGTTCAGCTGCATGCAATAAATAGTACAGTTTTGTACCTACCATAAATTCATAACAAGTGGTTGGTCTGTCAGCAGTCCAGTCGCAGCCGGTCAAAGTCGGGTTCGGTCTTGCGACTGTGATGTCGCATCCATCCGGCGTCATCTCTGTTTGGTCTGGGTATAAAAAAAGCATCGGCGCCATTTTCAAACAAATACACCATAAAGACTCCCCAACAGCCTAGCTATTAGAGGGTAAACACCTAGGAGTACCACAGAGGGAGGGAGGGTAGAAGATTAGGTTGCACCATTAAGGCCTGTAGTTCTTGGTTCCCTAATTTGCCAGTGTGCCAGAAGGAAAGCGGTTTTCCATGACAGGTGATCCAGGTGTGCTAGGTCTGCTGTTGCTGGGGTGATAGTGTCAACTTTTCTAGCACACTAAATAAAAAGCAAAAAGGGTGTGGTGGTGGGGTTTTGGAGGTTTACATTCTGATTCCTCTGAGGAACTGCCTGGGCAAAGGAGTCTTGAAAAACAGATGGAGGAGCCTGAATGATGAATGGATTCGGCCAGATACTCCAGAATGTTGAATGTATCTATGTTCTTTTACACATCTTTTTCCCGTACTCTCAAAATTTCACCCTTTCCATTTTTCAGCATAGTTCCTCTTCTCTGAAGAAGGTCGTGCTTCAAGCCAATGTCTTTTAACTCTTTGGGGAGTTCTGGATTAGCTGCTGCTATGTGATGTTCCAGTTGAAAGAAATTGATGTATGTTAGAGAGAGGGAAGAAGGGTACCAAATCTTGAGATTGGTCAGAATGGGAAGAAGACTCCTTGCTTCATGAGAGAAGAAGCTGCTGTAGGGTCTCAGCATTTTGATTGGGACAATGATGTATGTATTTAAGATTTTGGATTTTGGAATTGGTCTCCCAGACTTTCCTTTCTTGGAACTAGGAACTTTTTCTTTTCCTTTCCCCCTCCTTCCACTCTGGTTGAACTCCCTTTCCACAGCTCTCATGTTTTACTAACTCCATTATCTGGCGTAGAGCCTTCTGTTTGATTTGGAAGCCTTTAAGTGTGGAGTAGATTTTGATGGTTAAGTGTGGGAAGTGAAACTGTTAACCTTGATCTATGGTTTGTAAGGAATCTATGGTTTGAAAAATGTAGTGCCCTTTCTTTGAAAATAAAGGTTAATTTGAAAATAAGGAGCTGCTTCCGGTTCCCTGAGCTATGAGTTGATCCTGGTAGGCTGGGTCTGTGCTGATGCTGTGGCAGTGGCTGTGTGTGCCTCTGTTGTTGTGTCCTCTCGTCTGTACCTTGCACCATCCACTTCCAGCTCTCTGTGGCGTCCTCCTCCTGCCCTTTCTCTGCCTTTGTGGTCTCATCCTGAGGACCAATTTTTTGGCAGGGTCACAGGAGCTACACCTGCAGAACCAGTTCAGTGTAAGAAATCTTTTGGGGTTTAGTTAGATTTTCTTTAACTCTTCCATTTTTTTCATTTTTACCTGGGCAGGTGTACCAAACAAACTTAGGTTGTCCAAGGGCATCTAGCAGCTTGATCCAGGAGCATCTTCCTTAGCTTTAACATGCCTTAATAACCTTCTTATCTTATCCATGTATCTCTTCTGATCTAGAAATAAGTCATGGCCAGTGCATCATAGCCACATTTAGGCATTTTTTACTATGTTGTATGTTATTTACCATATCTCTCTTATTATTTCTTCATATTTCTACATCAGTTTTTTAGTTTTTTAGGTTACTTTTCAAGCATAAACTCTTGGTATTGTATCTGTATTGTCAAACAGTTTAAAGAAAAAGCTAGCTCTAGTAAGAGATGTAGACCCCATGCTTTTTTACCCCATCTGTCTTGGTGACCTTTCAATCCTTTCAGAAGGAATAGGGTTTTGTGGCTGGACGGCTGGACTGGGACCCTGGGATATAGTTTCTGGGTCTGCAAGTGGGGCCTTGTAAAGTACTGTATCTGGCATCTGTCACCTGTAAAATCTGTCTGGTTTGGCTGGGGCTGGCAATCTGGAAAGAATCAGGCAACATCATTGAAAGCATCATCCACCAGAGAGAGAACAGGAGAGGTATAGTGTGGGAGGTGTATGGGAGTGGCAGTCTTTCCTAAGTTTTTTTCTGAATCCTGAAAAATCCTGTTACTGCCGTGGAACTGTTCATGGCAGCGCAAAAGGTCCCAAGGGAGAATTCTTCTGTGTGGGGAAAGCTGCTGGAATGATTCTTCAGCATCAGAATCTTCAAAATGGAGAGGGAGCCTCAGGCTGTGAATTACGAGCGCCAGTGGGTAAGTCTTGTTAGTTGTAGAAGGTGGCGGTATCCGTAATCTGGACCAGCCGGCGAACGAAAGCGCTTCTGCTGCTTGGCGCAGCGGCAAGAAAGACTAAAAAAAGGAAATGGCGTGAGCTTTTTTACCGATAAGACCAGCAAGAATGGCGAGGATGATGTCTATGACATCAGCGAGAAGCGGACCGGACTTTGGAATCCGGCCGACTGCAGGGCCGCCCTGGGCGACAGGACAACCCACTTGTTATGACTGCCTGCATTTCCTTGTTTTCTGGACATTTGGAGCTAGCCAACATTTTCTGTCTTAACAGTGACATTAAGTATTGCTGATATTTAAGCATATGAAATTGACAATTTAAAGCCCTTACAGCCAAAGTAGCAGAAGTGTAAACTCTTTTCCCCCATCTATCCAGTGCCCTTGAATCTCTATCAGAGGGAACAGGGTTTTTAGCAGTGGAAGCCTTGACTCCCTTATGACCCTGAGATATGTTTTCTGGGTCAGCAGCAGGGTTTTTGTATAGAAATTTATAGGAGTCTGGGACCCTGTAGTATCCGTCTGGCTTAACAGGTGCAGGGGGTAGAGAGTCTGGAGACAGGCCGGACTCGGAAAAAGCATCATCTACAATGTCCAGAACAGGGGGAATAGCAAGGGGTCTGTGCTGAGGAAGTAATAGAAAATCTCTGAGCCTTTTCTTAGATTCTGAATAATCCTGGCTCTCCCAATGAAAGTGCTCCCTCTTAGTATGCAGGGTTTCCCCAAAGGAGTAATCTTCAGGAGGAGAAGCTAAAGGAATAGATTCTTCAGCATCAGAATCCTCATAGGGAGGAAGGGAATATTCCTGATCAGAGGAGGAAGCAGAGGAAATGGAAACCTGATCTGAAGATTCATATTTGGTCTCTTGCCTAGGCCTCTTATCAGGAGGGGGATGGGAGCCCCTGATCAAAATAATAAGGTCTTCGGCCATTTGGAGCATCTGTTTTTTAGGCATGGAAGTCTGTCCTGGAGAATGCTGTACTTGTTTCTTTGTCTTTAGAGCTGCTTTAGTCTTTGGCTTTGAAGCTGAAGATGGCTTTACATATAACTGTGTAGGTCTGAAAACACCTTCAGAAGCCGATGCCTGCACAGCGGCTCCGGACCCATCTGAGGGAAAAGTTTCCAAGGATCCAATACCTTGAGTTTCCAGAGGCCCAGTTGGCTCCACGAGTGAGTCGGAAGCGGCCTGTGGCTCTGAGGTAGCGGGTGTCAGGGGCTGCGAAAGCACCTCACTGAGAACCGGCGAACAGACGACTAGCTTAGCGGAAGCCTCATCGTCGGTTTTGGACCTCAGATGCCTGCCCTTGTCTTTATCCTTGCGTTTTTTATAAACTCCGGTAGTCGGCTGTTCCGCCGGCATTGTATAATTGAATCTTCGGCTGAAGTAAAGAAAGGCAAAATCGTACCGACGCTTAATAGTGCGTTGGTTAAATCTAGCAAAAAAACGACAACAAGCAACGTTGTGGTCAGGGCCTAGGCAAGGAATACAGTAAGAGTGAAAATCCTTATGAGGTATTTGCTTTCTACAAGAAATACAATTGTTAACTTTTTCTGACATCGGTCTGGAGCAAGAAAAAAGTTTCCCCAACGGGGTACTTAGCTTTAATGAAGACTTCGGATCTGAAATTCGAATGCGAAAATCTCAGGAGTTGGCCGACCGGCACTTGTGAACTGCTTTTGCTTCAGGCACCGCGCGGCAAGAAAGACTGAAGAAAATGGCGTCAGCATCTTTTATACCCCTGGCGCACTGACATCAGGGAAGAGGCGACAGCAACCGACGCCGGACCAAGACTTTGGAATTCAGGCCAACTGCGGGTAGCCTGCCAGCAGGATAACCCAAGTGTAATGACTGCAACAGTGAAACACGATGAACATCTTTCTAGAGGCTGCAGAAATTCCACACTTATGTAAAAGTTTTAAGAGGTATGAACTTTTAAATGTGGGTCCTGTCCTCAATGTAACTATACTTGTGTCAGAGATACTTTTTTGGTCAACGGAGTTCTGATTACGCCCACTTTCAACAGCAATTGTAATACCAGAAGCATTGTATATGTAGCGCAGTGCCAAGAATGCTCTGTTTTTATGTGGGCAAAACTCAACGACAATTCAGAGATCAAAACTATGAAAATACATTAGATATTAGATAAGCAAGGCACAACAATGCCCTGGCTTAACATATTATAAAACATCCTACACACCATTTTTTGATGCCAAGATAGTTATTAGGGACCCTAGAGGTGATCCATGGTTAGCTCTCTTGGAAACTATGGAGCTTTTGGCAAATTAAACTTCAGGCACACATTTCACCGGGGCTAAATGACCAACTAAGTATCGATAGTATACTTAAACTTAGATCTTATGAAATTTAGTTCTATAACTAAGATATTTTGTTTGCACTGATTGTTATGTATTAGTTGTATGAATTTCCCTCAAATTGAGAATGTATTTTTAATTTTTTTTTTTATACATAATAATGTGTTTTTAAGTGTCAACCTAATTAGTGTATTAGTTTCTGACTTGTTAGCTTGAGTCACGTGAATGTATTAGATGTACATTTAAATGGTTTAATTGGTGTGTTTTATTGATCCGGATGAAGTCTAGGATATAACTGGATGAAAGCGCAAAATATTTTGCCTAAATAAAATCCAGCTTTCGTCTGCATTCAGTGGAATGGAGTGTGGTTTCCTCTGGAGCCCTGGGACGGTTTGTGGATATTTTGGTGTTGTTCCTGATTCCTAGTTTGTGCAGTGGTCAGAGAAGGCTCTAAGATCAACAGAGACCAGGCTAAAGGCCTACATGTTGAATGGAGAGGAAAACACGAGTTCAAAGAAATACTCAGTGCTCCAGCACCTCAGGAAGACGATGAAATATATGGAAATGGAGAAGAATGGCAGCTTCTCAAAACACCATGTGTGAAGATGATGGGACAGATATGGAAATAAAATACATAAGGAAAGCTGGTGGTGGAAAGCAAGGCCAGGAGAACATAAAAAAAATTGATGGACCAGTACAAGAAAGAATACTGGATGGCTAACAAAGAGTTAAGATAACAGTTTCAATAGCAAAGAACAAGGCATCACAGACACTGTACCGGTTTCTAGAAAGTGACAAAATAGGTAGTATACAGATATTCTATCAGGTTGCAAGGAAAAGACAAAAAGATTAAGAACACAGTCATCAGACCCCCTTCATAAGGGATGACAGCAATAACCTGTTCATCAGTCCACAGGACATCAAAGGCAGAAGGTGGAAGGAGTACTTCCAACAGCTTCTGAATGAAGAAATCTCCACAGAAGATGTACTGCCCCAGACATTGTATGATGAAAGAAGAGGATCCACCATAGAGGAAGAAAAACAGAAAGGAAAATGAAATCAGGAAAGCAGCAGGCTGAGATGAGGTTGCAGCAGACATGATAGAGATGTTGTGTGAGTTAGGGGAGAAATAGCTCCAGCGGGTACTCATACCAGTATGGAGAAAAAGGCATGTCCCAGATGACTGAAGAAAAACATTCTAGTGCCAGTGTACTAGAGCAAAGGGGACATTCACAACTCTGGGCAGTACGGAGGTATCAAACTCTGACCACACTGCATGAAATGTCTGGAGAAAGTGATTGATAAATGAATACACAGAGGACTAGAAAATAAGATGGGAGATGACCATTCTGTATTCAAATCAGAATGCAGCACAACCTACCCAGTGTTTGCAATGACACAGATAGTTCAGAAGAGGCTAGAGATGAGGAAAGAGAAAACTGGGCATTCCTACACTTGGAAAAATAATATGCCAAGGTTCCAATAAAGCTAATTTGAGCTGTGCAGTGATGAATCAAAGTCCCAGAAACACTGGAAACTATGTACAATGACCCAATGATACAAGTATGAGCAATGACTGGACTCACAGATGGGTACCCAGTGGGATTGGGTGCGCACCATGGCTTCTCTTTGAGCTCCCTGCTCTTTATACTGGTGATGGACTACATTACCAAACAGGTCAAGAGGGGTCAGATCAACAAAACTGCTGTATGCAGATGATATGGCATTACAGCCAGACTCTGAACAACTTCAGTAAATGATAGGGGAATGGAATGCAAATCTGAAAACACACAGATGAAACAGAGTACACATAAGACAGTTGCAATGGCAGCAAGTGGGGGAAAACAGAAGGTGAAAATTGAGATGGAAAAGAAAACACTGGTATAGGTAAGCAGATTCAAGTATATAGGGGGTGGCTGAATATAACAGATGTCTGAATGAGGGCATCAAAGCTAAAATCAGAGGGGCTGCAGCCAAATGACACAGTGTGTTAGGGGCTGTGTATGACAGAAAACTGCCAAAGAATCTGAAAAGTAAGGTGTACAAAATAGTGGTGCGACCAGTACTACTGTATGGTACAGAAACCTGGGCAGTAAAGGCACAGCAGTTCAGGAAACTAGAGGTGATGGAGAAGATGTGCCTGAGATGGGTGGTAGGATTCACAGTTTGGGGTAAAGAAAATTAGGGCATCAGAGCAGAAGTCTAAGTAGTTTCAACTGCAAAAAAAGTCAAAGAGAAGAGATTATGGTGGTTCAGATGTAAGTGCACGAAAGTATTAAATGCCCAAGCATTAAAAAAGCAAGAGGAATAAAAAAGGAAAAAAAGGCAAGAGGAAAAGTACAGTTGTGTACACTTACCATAAATGTAGATGTTCGAGTGTATTCACTGTTGCAGTCATTACATTTGGGTAATCTGCTGGCAGGTTGCCCTCAGTTGGCCTGATTAACAAAGTCTTGGGTCCTGCATCGGTTGCTGTTCCTTCTTCCATGACGTCAGGTCATCAAGGGTATAAAACATGCAGACAACGCCATTACATCAGTTTTTCTTGCCCCAGATGTCAGGTGCCCCCCAAATGGGGAGCAAATAAAATTAAAAATACAAAAAATATAACTCCAACCAAAAGAAAATACACCAAAAGGGCTTTTAAGCACTGTAAAATAAAGTAGAGGTATAGCCAGAGAAAAATAGGGGGGCTGGAGGGAGGGTAACCAGGACTGCAACCGTGAATACACTCAAAGGTACAGTTTTGTACCTGTCATGAATGTAGATGTTCGAGTGTACACCCTGCTGCAGTCATCACACTTGGGTTATCCTGTCGTCACGCGGTCCCGCAGTCGGCCGGAATTCCAAAGTCTTGGTCCGGCGTCGGTTGCTGTCGCTTCTTCCCTGATGTCAGTGCACCAGGGGTATATATAATGCATCCGACGCCATTTTCTTCAGTTTTTCTTGCCCCAGATGTCAGGTGCCCCCAAAAAGGTGGTCAGTAATTAGTACCAAATCAAGTAATTTTTGCACAAACACAAAATCCCTCCAGCTATAAGCAAATACATCAGGAAGGTATTGTAGAGATTTAGCTAGTTAGATCAGAGAGGATGGAGGGAGGGTAACCTGGACTGCAGCAGGGTGTACACTCGAACATCTACATCTATGGTAGATACAAAACTGTACTATGTTCATCGTGTTACCCTGCTGCAGTCATCACACTTGGGTAGAATCCCAAAGCTAAGGATGGGTGGAGGAGTTATAGAGGGTTAGAGGAGGCTAGAAGGCCTTGCAGAACTGCAGTGGCGAAGCCAGCCCTAGTCTTAGAGTAAAGTAGTAAGTGATGGTGTTTGTAAAAGGTGTGTACTGAACTCCAAGTTGCAGCTTCCAAAATCTCCTTGGTTGGAACCCCCCTGAGGAAGGCTGTAAATGTAGCTGTTGCCCTGGTAGAGTGAGGCCTAATGGTAGCAGGAACTGGTTTTCCATGATGGGTATAGCAAAAACGAATGCAATGTCCTATCCATTTGGAAATGGTTTGTTTTGATATAGCCTTCCCTTGTGAAGCTGTAGCACAGGATACAAAGAGCTGGTCAGATTTTCTGAAAGCCTTAGTTTTATCCGAGTAGTAACGAAGTTGCCTGTGAATGTCCAAGGAATGCAGGAGTCTTTTCTCCTTTGTTCTGTGGATTTGGGAAGAAGGTGGGTAAGTGAATGGTTTGATTTAAAGCCACACTGGAAACCACCTCATTCATGAAGGAAGGATTAGTTCGTAGAGAAACTCTGTCTTGATGGAAAATGAGGAAAGGTTCCACTGCCATTAGTGCCTGCAGCTCTGAGACTCTTCTAGCTGAAGTTATTGCTAGCGGAAGGGCAGTCTTCCATGATAGGAACTGTAGATCTGCAGAGAAAGCTGGTTCAAAGGGGGGTATCGTAAGTTTTTCCAGAACAAAATTGAGGTCCCATGTTGGTGTAGGTGCTCTCCTGGTGGGCTTAATATTTTTTGCCCCTCTGAGGAACTGCCTTAGAAGTGGATGTGAAAATAAGGGTGGTTCCGTGTTGTAGTGGGCTGAAATAGCTGATGCATGGATTTTAATGGAAGAAAAAGAAAGTCTTTTGTGCAACATCTCAGTTAAATACTGTAGAATCTAAGGCATGTGAGGCTGAAGTGTGTTTTGGCCTTTAGCTTGGTTCCAGGCAAAAAAACTTTTCCATTTGTCCGAATAGGCCTTCCTGGTGCTGGGCCTCCTATCCTAGCTTCCAGAAGAACATCTATAACTGCTTAGGAAAGAGGAGCTGGCTGGATGCTTAGGTGATATGCCATGCAGCCAGATTTAAGGTTTTGAGCTGGCTGTGAAGAATCTGATTGTTTTGCTGTGTGAGCAAATTAGCAATTTGTGGCAAAATCCAAGGTGGGCCCTGGGCCATATTCCTTAATAGTGGGTACCAGTGCTGGCGTGGCCAGTCTGGGACTATGAGTATCAGTCATGGTCTCTCCTTTCTGACTTTCAGAAGCACCTTTGTGAGGAGAGGCAATGGAGGGAAGGCATATACTGTCAGGTTTTTCCAACTGAATGAGAGTGCGTTCACTTTCCAAGCTTGATGGTGAAGTGTCCTTGTACAAAAATTTGTTAGCTGATAGTTTTGGGGACTTGCAAACAGGTTTATGTCTGGAAGGCCCCATTTTTGAGTTATCATTGCAAATACTTGTGGATCCAGTTTCCACTCATGGGGATCCATGATGTTTCTGCTGAGGTCGTCTAACAATGTGTTCTTTTTTCCTGGCAGGAATTGAGCTTGTAACTGAACTTGGTAAGCCAGTGCTGTGTTCCACAAGGTCATTGCTTGCTTGCATAGAGGGTAGGAGTGTGTACCCCCTTGCTTGTTTATGTATCACATTACTGTGGTGTTGTCCGTCCTTATTGTAAGTTGTCCTGGATGTAATAGATTATTGAAGTCTGTCAGAGCATTCTGTACAGCTAGCATTTCTTTTTGATTGATGTGCAGATTCCTTTGATTAGCAGTCCATACACCTTGAACGCACTGTCCTGCCATGTGTGCCCCCCAGGCCGTAGTCCGATGCATCTGTTGTCATAGTTTGCCTGGCTGGGGGCAAGGTGAAAGGCTGACCCTTGTTGAGGTGACATGCCTGTGACCACCATAGAAACTCCTGTTGTAGGCAGGGAATGATAGATATCATTGTGTCCAAGCTGTGGCTGTGTTGAGACCATATGCTTTTTAGGTACCACTGTAATTTCCTCATATGCAGCTTTGCAAATGGTATTAGTAGTATGCAAGATGCCATGAAGCCCAAGGCCTGCAGAATTTTTCTTGTAGGTAGTTGGGTCTTTGTTGCCATTGTTTTGAAATATTGAGTCAGTTGTAGTTGTTTGTCTGGCGTCAGGGTAAGCCTTCTGGGCCATTGTATTCAAGCTGGCACCCAGGAATGTCATATTTTGCGAGGGTACTAGTTTTGATTTCTTTTCGTTTAATGTGTACCCCAGGCAACTTAAAAGATGTTTTACAAAAGCCAGATGTTGTAAGAGGATGTCCTTGCTTTCTGCTTGGGTGAGGCAGTTGTCCAGGTATGGGTATATTTGAATTCCTCTTTGTGCAGTATGCAATTACTGGTGCCAGGCATTTTGTGAAGACCCTGGGCACAGTAGATAAGCCAAAGGGCAGTGCAGAGAATTGGTAATGGGTTGAACCTGCAATGAAATGGAGGTATCTTCTGCAACTTTGTCTGATAGGGACATGCAGGTATCCCTCCTTGAGGTCCAACGTTACTAGCCATGCTTTCTTGCCCAACATGGGAAGAAGCTGCTGTAGTGTTAGCATCTTGAATTTGGGTACTTGTAAGAAGGTGTTTAGAATTGAAAGGTCCAGAATTGGTCTCCAGGCATTGTCCTTTCTGGGCACTAGAAAGAGTCTTGACTAAAATCCTTGGCCTTGCTCTCGTGTAGGTACCAGTTGAATGTCTCTCATGTCCATGAGAGCTGTAATTTGTTTTTGTGCCTCTGCCCATTGATTTTGTGGCAGGTTTGGCATTCCTCTTTTCATTGGCAAAGTGTGAAAATGGAATCTGTATCCTCGTGAAATTATGTCTAGGACCCATTTGTCCTTTGTGACAATGTGCCAGTTGTCTGAAAAAAGTGCGAGTTTTCCTCCCAAGGGGGCTGCCAAGAGAGTGTTGCTTGGCCAGATGAGGTGCAAGTCATTGTTTGCCTTCTGGTAGTTTGGGACCTGTCTTCTCCTCCCTTCTGTGTTGCAGTGCCCCATTGTCGAGGTTTGTACTGGGCTTGTGGTTGTCCCCTGCCTCTTGGACGTCTGTATTTACCCCTCTGTGGTCTGTCAGTAGCTGGAAAGGACCAATTTTTTGTTGGCCAATTTCTGCTGAAGCGAGGGGGCTGTACCTGTAGGAAATCTTTGACTGTCTGCATAGATTTTGCCTTATCCTCCATTTTCTCTAAGACGACTTCTGCTTTAACTCCAAAAAGAACATCCTGCTGTAAGGGAGCATCTAGAAGCTTTGCTTTAACATGATCAGGCAGAGTTTGTTCCTTTAACCAAGCATGCATACGTATAACAGACCCAGTGACAGCTGCTCTGCAGGAAGCCTCCAAAGAATCAAACCCACATTGTAAAGTATGTTTGCCCACCTGTTCAGTTGCATGCAACCGATCCTGCATTTCTTTCAATTCAGACTGTTGAGGGAGTGTGCTCATTTTTTGTTTTAACTGAGACATTAGAAATTGCTGATATTTTAGCATGTGAAATTGGCAATTTAGTGCCCTCATAGCTAGAGTGGCTGAGGTGTAAACCTTTTCCCCCCACCTGTCTAGTGCTCTGGAGTCCCTTTCAGAGGGTACAGGATTTTTTGCCGTAGAAGCCTTAGCCCCTTTGGGACCCTGGGAGATAGTCTCTGGATCAGCAACAGGGCTTTTATAAAGAAATTTGTGGGAATCAGGCACTCTATAGTATCTGTCAGGTTTGGCCGGAGCAGGAAGCAGAGAATCTGGGTTCAAACTGGATTCTAAGTAAACAACATCCACAATGTCTAAAACTGGGGGGATGGCAAGTGGTCTGTGCTGGGGGAGTAAAAGAAACTCTCTGAGCCTTTTCTTTGAGTCAGAGTAGTCCTGACCTTCCCAGTGAAAATGTTCCCTCATAGTGTGTAAAGTTTCCCCAAAGGAGTAGTCTTCAGGAGGAGAAGCTGAGGGAATAGAATCCTCAGCATCAGAATCTTCAAAAGGGGAAAAGGAGTAATCTTGGTCCTCAGAGGAGCCTGAGGAAATAGACACTTGTTCAGAGGAGGCATAATCTTCCTCTTGTCTAGGCCTTTTGTCGGGTGGGGGTTGGGAACCCCTGATTAGAGAGATCAAATCTTCAGCCATTTTGAGCATCTGTTTCTTAGGCATGGGGCCTTGAACTGGAGACTGAAGTGCAGTCTTTTTAGGTTTAATAGGAGTCTTGGTCTTAGGATACGTTTTTATGGTGAGCGTCGTCGTCTGAAGATGCCTTCAGAAACCAAAGATGTTTCTGCAGCACCAACATCTTTTTCAGCAGTGTCGTCGGTAGGGGCTAAACAAAATGGCTGTGTCGGCCTAGTACTTTCCGCCAAAAGTTCCGAAGTGGTCTCGGGTTCCAGATCTGCGGTAGTCAGGGGCTGCGGATCTTCACTGAAGACCGGTGAACCGGAGACCGTACCAGCCGAGGCCTCGGAGTCTGGCTTGGGTCTAGGCTGCCTGTCCTTATCCTTGCGTTTTTTGTGCACGCCGGCAGTCGGTTGCTCCGACGGCATAGTGTAGTTAAATTTTCTACTGAAGTAGTGTGCGAAATCAAAGCGCCTTTTTATAGTATGCTTATTAAACCTAGCACAAAAACGACAACCAGTGACGTTGTGGTCTGGGCCTAGGCAAGGTATGCAGTAAGAATGAAAATCCTTATGAGGTATTTGCTTCCCACAAGAAATACAATTGTTAACTTTTTCTGACATCTGTCTGAGGCAAGAAAAGTTTTCCCAATGGGGTACTTAGCTTTATTGAAGACTTCGGATCTGAAATTCGACTTCGAAAATCTCAGGAGTCAGCCGACCGGCACTTGCGAACTGCTTCTGCTTCGGGCACCGCGCGTCAAGAAAGACTGGAGAAAATGGCGTCAGATGCATTATATATACCCCTGGCGCACTGACGTCAGGGAAGAAGCGACAGCAACCGACGCCGGACCAAGACTTTGGAATTCCGGCTGACTGCGGGACCGCCTGATGACAGGATAACCCAAGTGTGATGACTGCAGCAGGGTAACACAATGAACATCATCTACATTTATGGTACTATGTTCTTCGTGATTCACTGTTGCAGTCATTACAATTGGGTAGATTTCCAAAGCTATGGTTGGGAGGAGGAAATTATACAGCATTAGGACCAGCTATAAGGCCCTGCAGGATAGCAGTGGCAAAGCCAGCTCTGGATTTAGAGAAAAGTGGTAAATGGTAATGTTTGGTGAAAGTATGAATTGAGCTCCAGGTAGCAGCTATTAGAATGTCCCTGGAAGAAACACCTCAGAGAAAGGCTGTTGAAGTAGATGCAGCCCTGGTGGAATGGGATCTGATCCCCTGGGAGATAGTTTTTCCATGGTGCTTATAGCAGAAACGAATACAATGGCTTATCCGTTTGGAAATGGCTTGTTTTGAAGTAACCTTTCCCTCTGCCCCTGCAGCAAATGCTACCAGCAGTTGTTCAGATTTTCTTTGAGATTTAGTCCTGTTTAAGTAAAATCTAAGTTGTCTGTGTACATCCAATGAATGCAGAATCCGCTCCCCCTTGCTCTGTGGATTGGGAAAGAAAGTTGGCAAATGAATGGTCTGATTAAGAGCCACATTGGATACCACCTTAGACATGAAGGATGGGTTAGTCCTGAGAGATACCCTGTCCGCATGAAACATGATGAAAGGCTCCACTGCCATAAGAGCCTGTAATTTGGAAATCCTTTTAGCTGAAGTGACTGCTAAAAGGAAAGCTGTTTTCCAGGAGAGAAATTTTAAGTCTACAGTAGCAAGAGAGGGAGAGTGAGTTTCTCCAATACAAAATTAAGGTCCCAGGCAGGGGTTGGAGCTCTCCTGGGTGGTCTTAGGTTTTTGGCCCCTCTGAGATACTGCTTTAGCAGAGGATGAGAGAAGACGTGAGGTTCTGTGTTGTAATGAGCTGAAATGGCTGAGGCATGGATTTTTATGGAAGAAAAGGACAGGCCCTTGTGAAGCATCTCAGTTAAGTATTGCAAAATCTGTGGAATGTTGGGCACTGCTGTGCTTATCCCTTGAGATTGATTCCAGGCACAGAATCTTTTCCATTTGTCAGCATAAGATATTCTAGTAGTAGGTCTTCTCGCCTAAAAAATGATATCCATCACAGGTTTGCTGAGGGATGCTAAGGGTGAATTTAGGTGATTAGCCATGCTGCAAGATTCAAAGTTTGGAGCTGAGTGTGCAGAGTTTGGTTGTTCTGCTGAGACAGTAAGTAAGGTGTCTGAGGCAGGTGCCACGGTGAAAGGTGCGACACACTGCACAGGAGTGGGTACCAGTGTTGGCGAGGCCAGTCTGGAGCAATCAAAATCATTTTTGGTTTGTCCTCTTTGACTTTTAGCAGAACTTTGGAGAGCAGAGGCAGAGGGGGAAAGGCATAGACTGATAGGTTTTTCCAGCTGAAGAACAGAGCATCCACTTTCCAGGCTTTTTTGTGATGAGTTCTTGTGCAAAATTTTTCCAACTGATAGTTCTGGGGTGAGGCAAAAAGATCTATGTCCGGGCTCCCCCCTTTGCGTGTCAACATGTTGAAAATCCGTGGTTCCAGTTGCCATTCGTGTGGGTCCATGAGATTTCTGCTTAGTTCGTCTGCCTGAGTATTCAACTTTCCTGGCAGGAATTGAGCTTGATAGCTCAAGGCCGTGTTCCACAATGCCATGACTATTCTGCAGAGGGGGTAGGGGTGTGTACCCCCCTGCTTGTTTTTGTACCACATAACCATGGTGTTGTCAGTCTATCAGTAATTGTCCTGGATGAAGGTAGCCCTTGAAGGCTGTCAGTGCATTCTGTACAGCTAGCATTTCTTATTGATTTATGTGAAGGTGCATTTGATTTGGGATCCATTTTCCCTGAATGCACTTCCCTGCCAGATGAGCACCCCATGCATAGTCTGATGCATCTGTAGTTAGGGTTTGGGTGGCAGGGGGTGGTGTGAATAGCTGTCCCTTGTTCTGGTGGCAGGCCTCTGCCCACCATAGAAATTCTAGTCGCAGGCAAGGTAGGATAGGAATCACTGTTTCCAGGCTGTGACAACACTGACTCCATAGACTTTTTAAATACCATTGAAGTTTAGAATTAGAAGAATGCAGGAGGCCATGAACTCCAAGGCTTGCAGTATTTGCCTTGCAGAAAGCAGGGCTTTTGTGGACACCTGTTTGAAGTAAGTCACCGAATGAATTTGCTTCTCTGGCATAAGGAAAGCCATCTGGGCAGTTGTATTCAAGCTTGCACCCTGGAATGTAATTTTTTGAGAGGGTACCAGTTGTGATTTCTTTTCGTTTATAGTGTACCCTAGACAAGTTAGAACCCTTTTTACAAACGCCAAATGTTTTAGAAGAATGTCCTTGTTTTCTGCCTGAATTAGACAATCATCCAGGTATGGATATATTTGAATATTTCTTTGCCTGCAAAATGCAATTTCTGGAGCTAGGCACTTTGTCAAGACCCTGGGCGCAGTAGATAAGCCAAAGGGCAGTGCAGAGAACTGGTAATGTAAGTAGCCTGCATTGAAGCATAGGTATCTTCTGCAAGATTCCCTGACTGGGATATGCAGGTAAGCCTCTTTTAAATCTAGAGTTGCCAACCAGGCATCTTTGCCTAGCATAGGAAGTAACTGGTGAAGAGTCAGCATCTTGAATTTTGGAATGTCCAGAAAGGTGTTTAGAGTAGATAAGTCCAGAAATGGATGCCATGATTTGTCTTTTCTGGGTACCAGGAAAAGTCTTGAATAAAAACCTTGTCCCTTTTCCTCTTCTGGTACTGGCTGAATAGCCCCCATGTTCATGAGGGACAATACTTGTTTCTGGGTCTCTGCCCACTGATTTGGGGGCAGGTCTGGCCATCCGTTTGGAGTTGGCAACGTGTGCAAATGAAATCTGTATCCCTGGGATACTACATTTAAAAATAAGCAAACACTAGAATACGCTGAAACACACCCGTTTAATAGCAAAGCTTTCAGGTACAAACCCTTTATCAATACTCATACAGGTTACAAATAAAATCAAACATTTAAATAGAAGCCAACAAAGCACATGACCAGCAGCCAAAGATCATGTGATGAAAATTTGTGTTTAAAAAAAATATATATACATAAACTTTAAAATGCAATTATTTCAATACTGAATGTTGTAATTTCATTAAAATAGGCTTTAGTGTAACAGTAACATTCAAGCCAGGCATCTTGTCAGCTGAAAGTCTTAAAATCCATTCAAATTCTTTTAAATCTAATAAATTGTTAAGGTCACCCCCCCCCCCTCATGGATACACACACACTATCAATGACACAAAATCTAAATTTGTGTTGATTGCCACATAAGGATATATGCCTATATAAGGCATTCCTATCATTCCCTCTCCGTATCTCAGACTTATGCTCAATAATACGGTCTTTTAATCTTCTTGTGGTCTTACCTACATAAAAACAATGGCAAGACGTGCACGTAGCCAAATATATCACATTAGTTGAAGTGCATGTCGCCATGAGGTTAAACTTATAAATAATCCCACTTACCGGATGCTTAAAGTCTAAGCTATTTTCTTTATCTATTATATCAGGGCAGCAACTACAGTTGAGACATTTTAAAGTTCCATATGTATTAGTATTATTCACTTCAGTTGAATTTTTAAAATCCTTGTAACCAAGCTTACATTTAAAATTTGCCATGTTCTTATAAGAGAAAAATGGTCTATCACCAATAATGGATTTCATTTCACTGGATGCCAATAAAACAACCCACTTTTTCTTTATAATATTTCTTACAAACCTAGTCATACAACTAAAAGTTGTAACATATCTTAGGATATCACCATTTCCATATGCTACAATATTTTCATTCTGGTGTTCATCCATAAGAAATAAAGGTTTTAAACCTTAATGTCTATTATTTATAGTATCCATTTTAGCTGTTTCTAATATGCTGTCTGGATATCCACTATTTCTGAACTCATTAATGGTTTCATCCAGCTGCGACATGAAAAGACTATCATTCGTGTTAAGTCTACATATTCTATTAAGTTGTGATTTAACTATACCATTAAATACATGTGATGCATGCATGCATGCTAGTATAGTGGACGTACCTGCATGCATTTACCACTTTTTTATGTACTGTAGTGTACATTACATTGTCCTGTATCCCTATTTTAAGGTCTAAAAAATTAATGAACACATCAGAAAATTCGATTTTAAACTTTAGGAAAGTGGTGGATTCATTCAAGAAGTGTACAAACTGTAACAAACCATCCACATCACCTTTCCATATGAGGAAACAATCGTCCACAAAACGCTGATAAAATAATATATTATTGACATATGGACTAGTGTCATTTATGAACTTCTTTTCCCATATGAAAAGTACCAAGTTTGCATACGTATTAGCTACGGGCGTACCCATAGCTATGCCAGTATTTTGCATATAAAACTGACTATCAAATAAAAAGATATTATTATTCAAAACTAGGTTTAATAATAAACATAACGTTTCAATGTCACTTGTTGCAAACATAGAAGAGTTATTCAAAAACTCACGAATTGATTCTATCCCAAACTCATTAGGTATAACTGTAAACAAGGACGTTATATCTAAAGTTACCAATAAAAGCCCATTGTTCTGTACTACATCCTTGTCCATATTATTATACCATACTCTTAGTTTTCTGATAAAATCTGGTGCATCTTTCAAGATGGTATCACATTTCTCTAATAAAGGCTGCAGCCTTCTATGCAGATATACCGAAATTGGTTCAGTCAACCACCCCTTCCCAGAAACAATAGGTCTCATCGGTGGTTGGGATAGTGACTTGTGGATCTTGGGTAAACCATATAATTGTGGGACGACTGGACAAGGAACAGTAAAAAAATGAAATAAGTCTAGTGTTATATCATTAGAAAGTTGTAAGTCATAAATTGTCATATTGACCATACTTATACATTTTTTCACATCAGCGTGCACAATAGTTTTAAAAGCATCAGCATCATCTAATAATTTCAAAACTGCATTCTGATAATTTACCCTATTCATAATTACGATAGCCCCTCCCTTATCTGCCTGTTTAATCACAATATCGTTATTACTTTGCAGGTTCATAAGGGCTGTGTATTTCCCCATAACTTAAGTTATATGTTTTACTAACAGCATTATTTTTATTCTCATACAGCATTTGTAAGTCCCTCTCACACAAATCATGGAAAGCAGTTACTACTGGGGGGTTCACAGGTACAAAAGTACTACGTCTTTTACAAATACCAACATCATGGAAATCATTATTAAACATAAGTTTTAAGCTTAAATTCCTAACAAACTGTTTAACTCAATCAAAGCTCCCACAATATTGTCCTTTGAAGAAGGAATGAAGCTAAACCCTTTTTGTAACGGGGAATAATGAACTTTGTCCAAGCACTAGTCAGTTAAATTCAAAGTACCTTATATAATTTCCAGTTGTTTCACAGTACAATTTTTGTCCAACAAGCTTGGAACACATGCCAAATTTACTTCATTACTTATAGTATGTGCATCTGCTGTGTTAACACAATCCAAACAGTTAGATAAAGAAAAAACATGAGCATCAATGTGCTCTACTTGCGTGACATTTTTGCTTGTTTCTGTGGGCTGTTATGTTTGGGTTTGCCCACATTTACCAACTGCTTAGTCGGTTGTCTTCCCCTCGAAGTAGAACGGACCCTCACTGTTTCAGGTTGCTCTAATACAAAGCGCTTTTGAAATATACTCGCCACTGTTTTGTTCGATAATTTATTAGTCTGTTTAGTAATTCCATCTGAAAGGGGAGAGACACAAGTAACATTCACAGCAACTGAAGCACCTACTTCACTAATGCTTGCTGAAGTGGGCGTGTCACTAGTTATTTCTACTCTTTTATCAGCTTGTAAACTGCAAGCTGCAGTTTCATTTAAAGGTGTAGTAGGAAAATCATCCAATGTGTCTAAGGAGGCTTTCTGTCTATTCTGAGAACTAGTAGCAAAGTTTCTTGATGTAATCTGCTCTCTTGGCCAAGAAAAGATGTTATTATTTTGAATGAATGAATGATGGGAATGCCTTATATAGGCATATATCCTTATGTGGCAATCAACACAAATTTAGATTTCGTGTCATTGATAGAGTGTGTGTATCCATGGGGGGGGGGGTGGGGGTGACCTTAACAATTTATTAGATTTAAAAGAATTTGAATGGATTTTAAGACTTTCAGCTGACAAGATGCCTGGCTTGAATGTTACTGTTACACTAAAGCCTATTTTAGTGAAATTACAACATTCAGTATTGATATAATTGCATTTTAAAGTTTATGTATATATATATTTTTTTTAAACACAAATTTTCATCACATGATCTTTGGCTGCTGGTCATGTGCTTTGTTGGCTTCTATTTAAATGTTTGATTTTATTTGTAACCTGTATGAGTATTGATAAAGGGTTTGTACCTGAAAGCTTTGCTATTAAACGGGTGTGTTTCAGCGTATTCTAGTGTTTGCTTATTTCTATCATTGGCAGCTGTTTGGACAATTATACTACATTTAAAACCCATTTGTCCTGGGTTATAAGTTGCCAGTTTTTTGCATGAAGAGCCAGTTTTCCCCCCAAAGGGGCGGCTAAAAGGCAAGTGCTTGTTAAGTGTAGAGGGAAGCCATTGAGACTGCTTACCATAGGGAAGTGTCTTGTTGTTTCCAAATTTGAAAGAGGAGGCACCCTATTGCTTTGTTCTGAAAGTCCCTTGGGACTGAAACCTAGTGCCTTTGGAATGTCTGGGTTTGACTTGAGTGGCTCTCGAAGGAACTGGAAAGGACCAGTTCTTAGTAGGCCAGTGCCTACTAAATCTTGGAGGTTGCACTTGTAAGAAATCTTTCACAGTTTGCATAGATTTAGCTTTATCTTCCATCTTTTTTAGAACTTCTTCAGCCTTATTACCAAAGAGACGGTTCTGTTGTAAAGGAGCATCCAACAATTTTGCTTTAACATGATCAGGCAGAGTTTGCTCTTTGAGCCAGGCATGCCTTCTTAGCACAGACCCAGTTACAGCAGCTCTGCAATAGGCCTCCAAAGAATCAAAACCACATTGCAAAGTATGTTTTCCAACTTGTTCAGCTGAATGCAATAGATCCTGTAAATCTTTATTTTCCACACAATCATTTCTATTTAAGCAGTCCCATGACATGCTACTGATATTTTTGCATATGAAATTGACAGTTTAAAGCCCTGATCGCCAAGGTTGCAGAAGTGTAGACCCTCTTACCCCCCCATCTACCCAGCGCCCTGGAATCTCTATCAGAAGGGGTTGGATTTTTAGCAGTACAAGCCTTAATGCCCTTGGGGCCCTGAGAAATGGTTTCAGGATCCACAACAGGATTTTTGAAAAGGAATTTGTGGGAGTCAGGAACCCTGTAGTATCTGTCTGGCTTACAAGGAGCAGGAGGCAGAGAATCAGGAGCCATACTAAAGTCTGAAAAAAAACATCAACAATGTCTAGAACAGGAGGTATAGCCAAAGGCCTATGCTGAGGAAGAAGAAAATCCCTAAGCCTCTTTTTAGACTTTCCCAATGGAAATGTTCCCTTAAAGTATGTAAAGTTTCCCCAAAAGAAAAATCCTGAGGGGGAGAAGCAGAAGGAATGGAATCCTCTGCATCAGAGTCCTCAAAAGTAGGTATAGACAAATTCATTAGTTCATTAGAAGAGTCAGAAGAAATAGAATCCTGTTCAGACGATTCAGTCAATATCTTGCCTAGGCCTCTTAGAATGGGGGGGGGGGTTGGCTCCCCCTGATTAGAGTAATTAAATCTTCAACCATTTTGATTATTTGTTTTTTTAGACATAGGGGCCTGCACATGTGGCCTAGGTGTCGTTTTTTTAGACATAGTTCGAGATTTTGGCCTTAGTGTTGAAGATGGCGTCAGTTTAATATACAAATCTGCAGGCCTAAAAACACCCTCAGAAGCCGGTGCTTGCAAAGTGGCTCCAGACCCATCCAAGGTAGAGACATCTGCGGGTTCCATAATTGAAGCATCTCGCAGCATACCGGACTCTGAATGGGTCTCAGTAGAGACCTGCGAATCAGAAGTAGCGGGTATCAGGGGCTGCGAAAGCTCCTCACTGAGTACCGGCAAACTGGCGACTGGCTTAGAAAAAACGTCGTCAGCAGTTTTGGACCTCAACGACCTGTCTCTGTCTTTTTCTTTGAGTTTTTTTAGGTATTCCAGTAGTCGGATTGCTAACTGACATTTCTGGATAATTAAGGGGTGAGCCAAAATATTTAGAAGCAAAAATGCACCAACGTTTGATAGTGCATTGATTAAATAAAGCACAGAACCAACAGCAAGGTACGTCGTGATCAGGGCCTAGGCAAGGAATACAGTACAAATGAAAATCCTTATGAGGTATTTGCTTTCCACAAGTAATGCAATTATTAACTTTTACTGACATCGGTAAGGAGCAAGAAAAAGTTTCCCCAATGGGGTACTTAGCTTTTTAGTTGAAGACTTCGGGCCTGAAACTCGAAAATGAAAATTTCAGGAGTCGGCCGACCGGCACTTGCGAACTGCTTCTGCTTCGGGCACCGTGCGGCAAGAAAGACTGATGTAATGGCATTGACTGCATGTTTTATACTCCTGACGTCATGGAATAAGGGACAGCAACCGACGCAGGACCCAAGACTTTGTTAATCAGGCTGACTGAGGGCAATCTGCCAGCAGATTACCCAAATGTAATGACTGCAACAGTGAAATACGAAGAACATCAAGGGTGTCCAGCAAAGAGACGGATGAACTGTGCAAGAGAAGACCTGCGGCAATCATGCAGGTCAAAGAAGGTAGAAGAGTGGCATTGAGTCAAGACAGCTGCTAGCAGTTGATGTGATACTCCAACCCCATGGAGAAAAATGGGGAAAAGGGGGTTGATGTTGACAGTAACACTCATTTAGAAATAGTCATATATGTCTTTTGAATATCAGATATTTCTTTCTTTTCACTTAAATTCCTTCATCTTCGATGTAGTGTCATCAAAAGAAACTTCCTCATTACAAGAGTCACAGGAAAGACTACCTTGCACATCTGACTCATAGTCTTAAGGAGAAGGGATCTGAGAACCATAATCCATCCCCTCTTCATCATAAGACTAGGCCCTCTTTTAGTAGGAACAGGAGTAGTTTATCTTGGCTATGAGACTTGAACAGCTTTTAACAGACCTTGAGCTAAAGCAAGCCAGTGTAGATTAACAGAAGATTTTTCAAAAGAAACTTACCTAGGAGTCAAAGAGAGGAAATTAATTTTAACTTCTGCTGCCTTATACAAAGGACATCTACCTGAGGTGTTGAAAGGGATGGACCTCTACTCTAACCTTCAATCTATTTTCTGAATAGAACTTGGTGAGCAACCCTTTGCCTTCTGTTATCATTACTCTAGGTTTGAGGAAACTCGTCTTCCAATAACCAATGGAAGAAAAGTTAGAAAGAAAGTCAGTAGCAACAGACTTGCCTTTAGTCCAGGTCATATCAGACTCAACAGGACCAATGCTAGAAGGCTTGAGAGATTCTGACCGAGTGTCCCTGTGGTGAGAAAGAGTGCTACAGAGTTGTTCATCTCCAGTCCAAGAAGTAGAAGCAGAGATAGATTATGGGTCACCTACTTCTTTTGGTGGTTTAGCCCTTTGCTTCTTTTAAGCAGGAGGGTCATATGCCAAAGACCGACAAGCAGACGATATAGTTGCATGTGCCAGCAATTACTACAGCTTGTTTCTAGACACTGTCTAATGATTCAAAGATGACTTCTAAGGTTTTATGAGCAAAATCCTTACAAACCCGACAGGGCTTAATGTCATGATCTACCCAAGGACAAATAATCAGGTAGTGCCCTTGTCTCAATTAGGTATTCATCTATGGCAGTTGCACTTCTTTTTGACATAGACATAAGATACAAAATAATACACAAAGAATCCCCTACAGGGCACTTGGCTACCTGAGCTACCTAAACGTTAAATGAATGAATCTAGTAACTGTTAAAGATGATGTCGTATGTCTGCACAAATGAACTCTGGAATAAAGTTCTGAAATGGTGCTGGTGTACATAACTCTTATACCTGCAAGCTGACACATGCCTAGGGAAGATGTACACTTTGTGTGGGAAGGAATTTGAGTTTTATAAGGCTGTCTGGGTGGATGGTATTTTTGTGAGTTAAGTCCCAGATGTTAGAAATACTACAACAGTGACCTAATGTAGAACACCTAGAGGAACTGCTAATGTTTTAGGCTCAGGCAGGCCCCAAGAAGCCCTATATCTATGACTGTGATTAGTCTCGAGTGTCCCACTGAAACTTCTCCTTCATCCTGTGAAGGGTAAACCCAAAGGAAAGATCCTCTAGAGATGAAACAGAGTACAGGGTATTCTCAGTGTCAGACTCACAGACAAGTGTCAAAGGAAAATTGCCAACACAGGTAAGTTCAACTGCTTTTCTGGGCAGTGGAGGTTTCAGCCTCCTGCTTTTACAGGGCAAATCTAGCTCCATGGCCTTAGGAACACTCAAATGATTATTTTGAAGAAGCCTAAGAGTTGCAAAGGACCAAGCCTCAGCCCAAACTAAGCTAAGGCAAGCTAGCAAGCACTGGTTCCACCTTTGGAGCTCTGTGCCTCAGTTTCTCTGAGGAGACTGCTCTGGGGGCTTAGTTCAAGGGATGACAACCACGCCCTTTATCTGGTCTCTAGGAACCACCTTACAAATAAAAATGTGAGGGAACTCTGACTAATAACCAAGCGCTGGAAGCCAGGTCCCTCTCACAGACACCTCAGAGCTGGCCAACATGTTGATGTTTTCTGTCTGGAGGGATGTACTAGTAGCCAGATGCATGGCACCTGCAAAGCAGCTATGCACGAGACTTTGGCTAAAAAGAGAAAGCAATGTCATCTGAAGGACTGTAATTGTTTTCCCATCACCTCTCCTCATGTCTCATTTCAGACTGCTTTTGCTTTGGAAGAAGGCTCCGGGAAATCTTAGCGGCCGCCATTATGGAAATGGTACCAGATGCAGCCTTTCTTCTGAGTTTCAAACTCCCAGAGAGATTTTGTTCTCCTTTCTGGGTGTCCTAAAACTGAACTTAGCACAATGCAGACATATGTTCTCTAGGCTGTGGCAAAATAATAAACGGGAATGAAAATCTTTAAGTAGGATTTGCTTCCCACAAGCAATACAGGTTAAATGTATTTTTAAATAACTACTTCTAACTCAGAGCATTATCAGATATTAGAAAATAATATAAAAACAGTTAGAAAAAAGGGCAATAGAATTTCCCCTTCAACTGCTGGACTGATGATTCTTAGAGTTCATATGACCATACTACTACTATGGCATGAAAGATCTGAAGATGATGTTGTCAACGCTCCTGTGATATCACAGATATCTTTAAATCTGAGGGGGAGAGAGCTGGCAAAGCAACTGGTAAAAGATGCAACTCTGAAAACAGGGCAGACCTTACAGCTACTTGCTGGCAGGCTATCTCCAAAGACAGTATCTGTAACATTGAAGACTATGATGAACATCTACAGCTCTACACATTTAAACAAATTCTTGAAAATGAGAACATCACTTAAATTCTCTACACATACTTCTCTATTTGGAAACCATGCAACGCACATTTTGTCAGAACGCTCCAGGTATCATTAAAAGAGCAAGTCCTACAAGTGCTATCAAAAGTTAAAAATTCTGCATTGATGGGTCCTAACAATATCCTTAGATGCATCTTAAATAGTATGAAGCACGATTTAGTCACACACCTAATAATACTTTTCAATCTCAGCCCCCATACAGGTTTTCCACCAAGCAAATGGAGAATAGCTACAGTCATTGCTCTGTAAAAGGGAGGACACACCTTCCACATACCTAGGCAATTACAGACCCAAGTTTGACCAACCGCATATGCAAAGCCATGGAACGACTAATCATGGTAGTAAACAATCAGCACACAGGGAACCTCCAAACACTGGACCTGTCTCAGCAAGGATTAGTCAAGGGCAGGAAAACAGAAAGTATCCCTACAAGTTAACTGAGCTAGAAGTGGACTCAACTTGATGGGTTAATCACTGGATTCATCTACAGCCATCAACTTTATTTCAGTAAATTTTCTTGAAATCTGCTGAGATCAGTGGCAAACATTCCTGATGCTGGCACATGCTATAAAAATCACGTCAAGTCCTGTAAATCAAAAAATAACAAGGACGCTATGATGCTTACACTGCTATCAAATAATATACAGGTAAATATCTGTCCTATTTACATGGAACTTCAACAGTGTAAAATGGATGGAGGGGGCAATCAAGCACAAAGCTAATGCTGGGCTCCTAAAAACAGAGGTGGCCAACTTCATGGCATCCATGCAAATGGAGAATAGTTGCATGACCGCCGAATCATACACCAATGCACTGTACAAACACGTACACAAATGCATGGATCTCGCCATACCCAACAGAACCAAGATGCTCTCCTCCAAAAAAAAAGGAAGCCAAACTGGTGGTCCCCTGCCATAAACAAATTCTACAACAGAAGGAGGAAACTGATGTGGAAGTGGTGGGAGGATGGCATAATGGTTAAAGTGTTTACCTTACAGACACAAGGTGCAGGGTTTGATTTTCACATGGGGTAATTGGCTAGGCTTGAAATGGCCCACAAGGGTAGTTAGCCTAGTACTAATCTATGAATCTATAAAATCTATGAATAAGGTGATATCCCAAGACTGGAAAAACTCCCTTATCAGCCCCAACAAAAAGTTTAGATCCCTCATCAAATTCTGTAAAGCTAGCTATGAAAACAGAATTGCAGCAGATAGTAAAGATAACCACAAGGCCTTCTATATTTATGTAAAGAATCTCCATGGCAATACCCAGATTTTCTCTGAGCTACTGCACAATGGTAACTCCTATACCGAGCCAACTCATATTGCCAATATATTGGCCAATGGATTCAGTGCCAGCTTTACCCCACTCCCCCCAAAGGACCAATCACAATACCAGTAGATTGCCAAGCATCCAGTATTACTGCTGCACAGGTTAAAACAGCACTGTTCAAGGCCAAGAATACAGCTGCCATGGGACCTGACAATACATGAACTACACAGTGAACTGGCACCTCTCACATGTGTGCCCTGTTCAATCACAGTCTCATATCAGGCTTTTTCCCTACTGAATGGCACACTGCTACAGTCATCCCTCTCCACAAAGGAGGAGTGACTACAGACCCTGAGAACTATTGCCCCATTAGCCTGATGAGTCTGACAAGCAAAGCTATGGAATGCATCATATTGGACCTAATAAACAAGGATATAGGGAATCTCCAAACTCTGGATCCCAGACAGTTTGGTTTTGTGAAGGGTAGATCATGCCTGCTCAACTTGATCGACTTCTTTGAGTCAGTCACCAGAGCTGTGGATGAAGGCAAGGTGGTTCATACAGCCTACCTTGATCTGGCCAAGGCATTTAATACCATTCCCCATTCAGGAATCATAGAAAAACTCACAAAGCTAGGAATCAGCCCTATATCATTAGGTGGGTTGCAAACTGGCTGACAGAACCCACCGTGTGAAAGTAGCGGACTCCAAGTCAGACTGCTGATCAGTCACGAGTGGAATCCCACAGGGTTCGGTCCTGGGTCCTCTCCTGTTTGGTATCTACTTCTCTGAAGTCCAGGCCAACACAAAGGGTCTCTGGCTGACAAAGTTCGCAGACGATTGCAAGCTGGGAGCTATTATTAACTCCCCAAGTAATGTTGACATCCTACAGAAAGGCCTCACTGACACCAACGACTGGTATCAGAGCCATGGCCTTACGCTCAATGCCAAAAAACGTGTTGTCATCCCCTTTGGGGAAAAACTCGGTTCAAATGAATTACCACATCAATGGTAGTCCACTGAACACAGAAGGTGTTATAAAAGATCTAGGAACACAGGTTGACAGCAGCCTCTCTTTTGACCACCACATTGCCTCTGTGGTCAGAAAGTCGTTCTATGTGGCACATCTCATTACTAAGGGTTTTGCATCCAGGAAGAAAGAGGTCATTGTCTTCCTCTACTCTTCCCTCATTAGGCCACTCATCAAGTACAATGCCCCATTTAGCATGTACCTCACTAGACACCTGCAACAACTGGAGAGGCTGCAAAAGTACCTCACAAAGAGGATCCTAGGCCTTAAACACTTGTCCTATATGGACAGACTCAAAAAATTCCAACTATTCTCTGTCTCATATAGTCTACTTTGAGGCGATCCCTGCTTGACATACAAAGCCATGTCTGATCCAGCTCTGCTAGAAATGCTACATCTAAAGAAGTCCCAATCCCACCGTACCACATGCTCCAGTAACCTCAACCTCATTACCACAATCAACAGAATGTGCTGGAGGGACAGGTTCATAACCCAGAGACTGCCCTTGCTATGGAATAGACTAGACTTCCCATACATGTCAAACAGAGCACCACACTGGCCCTCTTCAAGAGAAACATTGATGAGTGGATGGGAAAATGGAAAATTCACCCCAGGGATCACTCTGGTGGCTCTACTCAACAGAGGCAGTGGGAACTAAGGTCTGGTAATCCTATGGGCTAGGTTTGTAAAGGCTCCAGGACCATTACCCTAGTATACACATATATAGATAGCAAGAAGGTATTATGAACTCAAAGAGGGGCCCCCTTCATAACTTAACGTATATGGTAATAACACATTTGCAATACTTAATACTGGGGACACTTCCTTATTATGGCAAACTACTAGGCTGCACCCCAAGCAATAAAATTTCCAAAGTGGAAGGAATCAAAGGACAGCAAAAAGACCAAGTCTGACTCAAAGTACAAATATATAAAAGTACAGCAGTACCAAAGGCTGATATGCTTGACAAGGGTGTTGACAGAGGACCAAACAGTCACACTGGAAATGTCAACAATGGAAACATTCCAAGAATAAGAACTGCGTGTAATCATCATGTTTCTACTGGAGTGACACTTGACAACATTTTTCAAGAAGTGGTTTGTAACATCATGGTATGAAATAATGCAGCTCACTCTCTACTTAAGAAAAAGTTTGCTTAGCAAATGATGGCTTCTCCTGCTTTGGAGAAAAGGAAACAAATAGCCATGTGCTCTACCTAACCTCATGCACCTGCATAAGGAAGAATCTGAGCTGATGGTGCACATCAGGTTTGTGAAGGTCTCCCTCTACACCTTCTTTCGCTTTAGCTCCTTTGACTTCTGCTCAAGTAAAGAAAATAGTGAAATGAATGGAATGGTTTAGCAAATCTTCTGAAACCAAAGTTGGCAAAAGTCATGGGTTAGTGCCAAGGAACTCTTGCCCCCTGCAAATGCCAAAATACAGTTCTATCGTATGAGGACCTGGAGCTCTGATATCCCAAGAGCAGAGTTACCCCCTTGAAAAGGTGTTTTGCAAAACATATACTCCAATGCTGCTACACCAAATGGATCAAAACAGCTTCAGGCAAGCATGTTAATCGTGAAGTTCAGAAGTCAGGGAGGGGTGTGAAGAGAATGATGGTGGAAATTGAGAACAATTTAAAAATAAAAATTAAAGAAATGTACACAGACTGGGATGAATATGCCACTGGAAAAGTAAAAATCCAAATGTAAAACAAAACGACCAATGGAATAACACACTGGCTGAAGATAAAAACTTGTTTTATTACCAAACAAATAAAATAGGTAAGCGCTTTCACTTTTGCTTCCTCAGACCTTATATACAGGGAGGAGAGCACCCATAACTTATAGGCAGTCCAATTACTAAGCAACCAATCACACGCTAAGGGTCACATTTAAAGGAGAAAGATGTAATAAATCCACAGCTCACGTAAAATTGTACACATACCTGCAGGCTGCATACAAAACAATGCATATAAAAAGAAATTCGGTATTTAAAAAAGCATCAGTGTCATAGAACAAAGACAAAAATTTAAAATAACAATAAGCAAAGAATAAAAAGCATTTAACTTCTATGGCTACGTCCCTTCAAGATGGGTCTGAGTGGGACTTTCTCGTTAAGCCCACTACCTTGATCAGCTCTCAAGTCTTATCATCCATCTAACCTCCCTTGTTTCAGTTAGATTCCTGATGTCACCACCTCTAATGCTGGGATGATGTGATAGATTCTGTCAATAACCAAGAACCTGAAGTTATGTCTGTTGTTAGTATTGATCACATGTTTAGAGAGAGCATTGGTAGTAGATGCACCGCATATGCTGTATAAGTGTTCTCTAATTCTATCCCTTAAGGTTCGATCGTTTTTCCTAACGTAAAATGCTTTACAGAGCGTACAGTGAGCAAGATAAACAACATGCATAGACATACAGGTAGCCCTTATCCTAAAACTGAACCGGTGACCATTATTAGGGTGCTCAAAGGATCCACTTGTCTCTATGAAACTACAAAAGTTGTAATTACCACAGGGTGTCGTAGTCCCTTCAATCTCACTCACATCAGGCTTGTGACTGTCCGGGTAACAAAAACCTCTTCAAATTCTTCTTCTTTTTGTAAAGAAATCTAGGTGCATCACCTACTATTCTTTTGATACTGGGGTTAGTGGTTTACAAACCCCAGTGTTTCCCAACTATGTTCATAGTCATACTGGAATCTGTAGTGTAGCTAAGAGGAACAGAAACACTGGTAGCTACAATGGGTGAAGGACAAACATTATCCCCATCCTGTTCAGAGAAATATGGTATATTGGCCCTAAGAGGAGGAACGGTGGATAGTATTGCATCAACCTCTCCTTCCATGTAACCTCTGTCCCTTAGCCTGCCCCTTAGCTGAATGAGTTCCTGACTGAAACCATCTTTAGGACCATTTAATTGTCCCTTAATGTTTCTAAACACATGTGGGGGGTGCAGACTGCGTCTGTGGAGCAAAGAGTTCCTATAACATGGCTTTCTATAAATTCCTGTGCGCAGTGACCCATCTGCTTGTCTGTTTATACGTACATCTGGGAATTTAATCCGTGTTTCTGAATACATCAAAGAAAACTTCAAAAAGTTGGTAGTCAAATTTAGGTCATGGTGGAACTCAATCAGATCTTCAACCCCACCTGTCCAGATAAAAAGCAAATCATCCACAAATCGATGGTAAAATGGAATATACCGTTTAAAGATAGGAGTGGGGAAAAGACATCCCTCCTCCCAGCAAGCTATGACCATATTGGCGTAGTTATTGGCACTGGACGTGCCCATCGCTATGCCATCCTTTTTTAGTCTTATACTAAGTTGCAATAACTTAAGTAAAGCTTGGTCATAATTGCTGTACTTATTAAGATACCTCTCAACATATATCATGCCAGTGCAATTATGATTATGAAGGAAGGCTGTACGTCCATCGTCACTAGAACATACATCATGCTAAGGGGCTGTGTCTTAATGAAATCAAACAGGTTCTGAAGGAATTGCTTGGAATCCTTAAGCACGACACAAGTGTTTCTCTACAAAGATGGAGAAGGGTTCTGTAACCCAACCCCGACCAGCCACAATGGGCCTCACTGGTGGTTTAAGACTGTCCTTGTGGACTTTAGGTAAGCCCTGTATAACAGGGATCAGGGGGTCATAAACAAGAAAATACTTATACAGCTCATAGTTGATTTTCTTATCATTCAAGCATTCCATTAGTGTATTGTCTAGTCTCAGTTTGAGAGAATGTACATCATTTTTAACAGCAACATTGTAATGTGCACTGTCACATATCTCCTTCATAGATCGAAAGTAATCATGCCTATTCATAACTACAGTGGAGCCACCTTTGTCGGCAGGCCTAATAGCTATAGTATCATCATCACACAGTGCTTTCAATGCCAATTTCTCCACAGAAGTTAGATTACTACAATAGCTACCTTTGTTATTACTGAAAGCCTCATGTAATTCATTCTCAATAAGCTTAACAAAGGCTTCCAACAAGGGGTGTGGGACAAGTATATATAGACTTGGTTTCTTAAACATATTAGTATTCACAGAGTTCATAGTGTTCGTCTCACCAAACTGCATATATAGTGACATATTTCTTGCAAACATTTTAATGTCTAAAATACTGTCAATCAAATAACTGTGCTGCGTGGATATACGAGAGAAACTCCTACCCAGTACACTCAGTTCAGAGGGAGTAAGGGGACATTTAGACAAGTTCAGCACATTTACGTTGCTGTGTCCCCCCACATCTTTTTCAGTGACTGGTTCATGTTCAACTCTACTGGTAGTTTCCTTTTTGTTCTTCCCCTGCTCTGTGATTGGTCTCTGTTGGGCTATTGCACCTTGGCAATGGGTAGAGGGAAGCAAATGGAACTGCTGCTGGACCTGGCATTTCTGCCATCCAAGCTAATGTTCTGACCATTTGGAATTTTCCTCCAAACATCGTTCCTAAAGCCCAAAGTTATCCCACCCTGTAACCCATTTGCTCCATTGGCTTCATCAGGCTTGGATCCAGTTGCAGTATTCTTAACATGAAGGAGAATACCAAAGCTCATGAGGAAAGGAAGGAGGTAGGGGCAGAGAAGCTTTCCATGAAGCCATGAAAAACAGCCCTTGCAAACTCTGCCCTAGATTTGGACATTTTGTTCAATTTGTAATGTTTGGTGAAGGTATGGACTGAAGACCAAGTGGTTGCCTCCAGAATAGAGTGTGTGTCCATTCCTTTGAAGAAGACACCAGAGGAAGCAACAGCCCTGGTAGAGTGTGCCTTAAAAGGAAAAGGGAGGCTCTTTCTATGGTGCTCATAGCAGAAGGAAATTGCTATACAGGGATCCAGCTGGAAATAGTGTGTTTAGAGACAGGGAGCCCTAAAGCTCTAGGGTGAAATGAGACAAATAACTGGTCTGATTTCCTGATATCCTTTGTTTTGTCAAGATAAAACCTAAGCTGTCTGTGCATATCCAAGGTGTGCAGAATCCTCTCCGCAGAGTTCTGTGGAGTGGGGAAAAAGGTAGGTAAATCAATAGACTGGTTGAGGGATAACTCATTTACCACTTTAGGCATAAAGGTAGGGTTGGGTATGGAGAGACATTCTGTCTCTGCGGAACACCAAGAGAGGAGGGAAAGCCATTAGGGCCTCTAGTTCAGAAACCCTTCTGAGTGAGGTTAGTGCAAGCAGCAAAATAGTTTTCCATGATGAACAAAATTTCAAGGAAGCAGAAGCTGCCACCTCAAAAGGAGCAAGGGTCACCTTCTCAAATATGAAATTAAGATCCGGGGGGGGGGGGGTTACAGCAGGTCTTGTGTGAAGGATGCCTTTTAAGAATTGTTTAGCCACAAATCTAGAAGCTAAAACAGGAAGTAGAGGAAGGCAGGCAGAAAAAGTGCACTTTGACTGAAGAGGTTGTTCTTGCTGGGTAATTCCTTTGGAAGCAAGGAACTGGGGACACAAATATGTTCCTTAGATCCTGAAGTTCCTTGCCCTTTGTTTGAAAGGTCTTAAAGAGCTCAGCAGCTGTTGAAACAAAGCTTTGTTATCCAAGGATGCGTCCATCAGTTTAGATTATATGTCATCTGGTAAAGGCTGTAGCCTAAGCCAGGAGTATGACAGAACCTGAGGCCGCAGCCCTTGCTGAAGGCTCCACTGCATCATAACTATACTTTATAGTGTGTCTAGTAACTTGACTGCAGGAATTTAGCACACTACAGATCTTAGCTTTACTGGGGGAATCAGGTAGGTCACTAAATTTGTTTAATGGCATCCGTGAGGAGGGCCAAAGTGTATTTGGCCATACGAGTTTGACGGTTTATGGCTCTCACAGCTAAGGGTGCAGAGGTACACACTTTTTTGCCCAATCTTTCCATTATTCTACTTTCCTTATCTGAAGGGAGTAAGGAAGTGGAGGGAAGACACTTAGATGTTTTAACTACAGCCACAGAAATAGTTGATGGATCTGAAGGAGGAGATGAAGAGGAATTTGGCATCTTCAGGGACTTTTTAAAATCTGTCTGGATGCTTGAATGCAGGCGGTTGGGAATCAGGGGCCTTAGAAGCAGCCAGAAAGGCATCCAAAAATGCAGATGTGCAGGTAGAACTGCAGACTGGTTTGGGGACTCCATTTGTAAGAGGTCATAATACCTCTTTTGGGTCTCAGTAACCAGACTGCAGTCTCATTTAAAAAAAGTCTTTCATTTGAACTGTTCTCTCTCCAAATGTAATGTCTTCCCCAGGGTAATCAGTTTCATTAGACTCCTACTCTGGGGAAGCAATTTGGGAGGTGTAAGTGAGGGATTCATCCCCTGAAGAATCCTCTTCCTCAGAGGAAATATCAGGCAACATTTTACTCTTTGGAGTGGAAACTGAACGGGCCTGGGCAGGAGTTGTTTCCTGGTGTAATGCTAGGAAGGCATTAAGTAGACCTTGGGTAAAGGCCTGCCAGTCAGGGTTTGGTCTGATGGTACGGTTGACTGAGAAAGAGCAGTATATGTTTTGTTTTCTGCTTCTTTTTGGGAGTATCTGAGACAGAAGTGTCTGAGATTTGATGAAAAGAAGGAAAGCCAGACGTCAGTCGACATTCTACGATGTCTGAAATAACATCTTCCCAAACAACGATTTGGGAAACTCCACATGGGCTCTCGGAGATGATCACTTTGGTTCCACCCCGGCTCCAGATTCAGATGCCTGCAACTACCTCTGCAACGCGCTGGTGGCCTGAAAGTCTGCAGATTCCAACTTGGACTCCAGGCCATCCCCGGCGTTGAGATGTACAGTAGGAATAGAGGATGCAGTCATAGGATCAGGCCTAGACTTTTTGGCCTTTTTCATGGGCGGCTCCTCCAAAGTTCCCAACGTCGGGTCCATATCTTTAGCTAAGTGTTTCAAATGCTGATTCTCTAGGTAAAGTTTTAGAGTGGCCAGATGACTCCTAAGAGTTTTAGTTACAAATATCTGACAGATCTCACAAGTGTTATGTCGTGGTCTTGGCCTAGACAGAAAGGCAGAGCTCGTGAGTCTTTATGTGGAATCTGCCTTCCACACAGACACTTTCCCTTTCTACCTGACATTAACCCACAACACAGTAGCAAGAAAGTAACAAAAACCCATATGGGGCACTTATCTGACCACAGACAAGCATGAAGTCACTATTCCAAGCGAGCGACGACCGAAGCTGGCAGTCACACAGGTAGCAGAAAAGTTCTGAGGTAGATGCATGCTAACGTCCACTTTATACCTGACGTCCATTTATAGCCGATGTTCGCTGAGTGTTGCGGGCCGTTGCACATACCTTCGCAGTAGCATTTATCTTTTGCTGAATGGCTGGACATACAAGTCAACCAGAGGCAAACTCCATGTTATGGATACAGCAGTATGTGAATATAGGAAGGACATCTTGTAGAATCTATCTTGTTTCTTAGGTGTGGGGGGCTGTGAGTCAGAGCTTTACTAGAAGATGCAAAACATCTAAGGCATGCAGGACTAGAGGAACAGCTGAGGGACTAGAGTGTCTACCTGAAGTAGTTTGTAGTACCTTTTTTTGGCCCTCAGATATCTGTTCCATTTAAAATGCTCCCTCATCTTACCTAAGGCCTCACTGGATGTAATTTCCTCCACTGGAGAGTCAGTGCCGCTGGAGTACTCCTCCAGGGAAGTGCAATCCAGTGGGAAGGGAACTTGAGATGAGTAACCTAAGGACTCATCCTCTGAAAACGCTTCCTCCTTGGAAGAAGCCTCTCCCTTTTCTGTGGAGAGATAACCCCAGGGTGTGGCCAGGACTGAAACCCCAGGAGAGGCCTAAGAGGCATGAGGGCATTAAAAATTCTTTCTGTAAAATGTTTCCAATCCTGAAGTGGATCCGAGGGGAGACGATAAACAAAATAAAAGCATTTATTCTTTTTAGCATGTACTTCCAATCTATGTAGGGTCAGTGGACTGGACGTAGGCCTGGTTTCTATGATGTCAGAAACCACATCCTCCCTAACTAAAACTTGGGTGAGGTGATCACGAGTCTATGCTCCCCCTGGACAGCCATACTGGATGCTTGCATTACCTCCAAGGACGTGCTATTATCCTTGTCCAAGGCAGCCTCCATTAGGAGCTCGGCCTGTGGATCAGACATAGGCTATGAACATTTCTCCAGGCTAGCAACTGCCTCGGGAGAGATGTCCACCACCTGAGGTGCATCAGAAGTTTCAGGCCTAGGCTTCTTGGCCTTGCGCTTCACAAGCAACTCAGCCTCAGGCCCTGCGGATCCCTCCATAGCACTCTTCATGAGGAGTTTCAAGCACTGATCCTCTAAATGAAAGGGAAGCTAACCTACTTCTCAAAGTTTTTGGCACAAATGTGGAATCTGACATCCACATTTACATTTGCCTTTCTTGGATGACATTAAACTTAGCCACAATAAAAAAGGTAAAGAAAGGATTCCCCAACAGGGCAATTAACTGAAATGTTGAGACGATAACCACTTTGATGAGCAAACCGTAAGGACGGGTGAAGCATCCAGACTGGCAGCAAAGAAGTTCTGAGGAGTGTGCGTGTGTACGTCATTTTTATGGCAGAAGTCCAACAGCAGCCTACATGTGATGTACCATACACCCCTAGCAGTAAAAGCTTTTTGTATACTGGCCATCGGGTCATCATGGCAGGCAACTCCCTCATGTTACGAATACTGCAACAGAGGAACAAAAGGACATAGGTTCATAGATTAGTACTAGGCTAAGTGCCCTTGTGGGCCATTTTAAGCCTAGCCAATTACCCCATGTGAGAATCAAACCCTGCACCTCGTGTCTGTAAGGTAAACACCTTAACCATTATGCCAACCTCTCACCCAAAATATACATCTTCAATCTGTAAAGCTCTTTCCAGTGGTGAGAATCAAGCCTTGCACCTTGTGGTTGAAAGGCATACACCTTAACCACTATACCACTGGCCTTTTAGAGATCTGAGGGATACACAATATTAGGTAATAAACCAATCATAAGTACACTCTCTTCCACCTAGTATCACACATCTGCCTGGCAAAATACTTTCTAGCAACCTCAGTCATTTATGACACCATAACCAGAAAGTATAGCATAATGGAGGGGGGGTCTACAGTAGAAGCCAGGACTTAAGGCGGAATCAGCTGTTCTCAAATGGTAATCAAGATAGCAAAAACAAGAAAGGTTTCCTCCACCACCAAGGAAATAGCCTCAAACCAAATTCTTACTGGCCACTATAGACAATGAGATGTAGTGCTGGTCTTTCCTTACGGGAATTTTTGATAAGATACAGGATCAGCATTAATGCAGGATGCTAACATGAATCTCCCCACCAGAGGATGCAAATTTTGTCCACTGCGAACTCCATCCTGCTTTGCTGTACTGAGAAGAACAGGGAGTACCACATTTTTCCAAGTGGCAAAAGGCTGATCTCCATAATGCCCAATATCTAGAAGGATGAACCAAAACACAGGCACAGAAATTAAGGGAGTTTATCAGCATATTCCCAAGATGTAAACTGCTGACACGGTGATGCCTCTTGTCTATACCTCACAAAGAGATGTTCACTGCTTCTCTACACATAGTATATCAGCATGTGTCCACCCCCTTGCTCGTTTATATACAAGTTTAAGTTAGTTGTCAGAGTAAATTTGGAGAAGTCCGGGTGCAGCTTTCCCTCCAAAGTGCTGAAGGCTAGTAGACTGCATACAACTCTACCTGGTTCATGTGAAGCCACCTTGCTGAGTAGGCAAATCTTTTTAATTATGGTGGACAGCAGCTGAGAACTCCATTACATTCAACTAGTGAAGTAGCTGTTATTTGGATCTGTGACAATCTGGCTGAAGGAACAGAAGACCCATTTGGCAAATGTTGAGAACTGCCAACATTTCAGACAAAGCAATATAGCTCCAGACAACAAAAGCGAAAGTGTAAGTGCGTGCTACCTCTACAACCACTGTCCACTACAACATGCACATCTTCAAGCATGCAAACAAAGATCACAGAAGTACTTTCTAAAATGAAAAAATACACCCTCAGTGGGACCAGATAATAAACCCAGCTGACTTATAAACACTAAACTCCTACCAGACCTACTCCTTAATGTATACAATCTGAGCTTATCAACTGCCTTTGTTCCCCAATGTATGGCACACAGCTGCGGTGATGCCACTCCACAAGGATGGCCCCCCAATGACCCTGGAAATTACAGACCCATTATTCTGGATGAGTCTCATATGTAAAGCCATGGAATTTTGGCATAACCAGCCTAATTAACACTGTTGTTTTTCTTTCGGCTTTTCCCGGTTAGGGGTCGCCACATCAGAACTCCGGTCTTTGGCAGTCGATTTCTATGGTGTCAGCCCGACGTCCAACCTTCAACAAAGGCACGCCCATACACGCATGTCTTTCGAACGCCACTTGACCCCGGGGAGGACATGCAGACTCCACACAGAAGGCGCTCCAGCCGAGAATCGACCGGGAGAAACTTTTGCTGTGAGAATACCAAAAATCTTGCCAGACTTGACTCCCAGCAGTTTGGCTTTGTCAAGAGTAGATCCAGTCTGATGAATCTGGAAAACTTCTTTGAGAGAGTGTCAGGAACTGGACCATAAGCATGCTGTCCGTATTGAGTACCATGACCTTGTCAAAGTATTTGATACTACACATCATGCCAACATAATAAATAAACAAAATGCACTCTAAATGGATCTGTGTGTAATTAGATGGACTGTAAACTGTCTGAAGGACTGAACCTACACAGTGAAAGGGGATGCTTCTTCAGAGAGCACGATGGTCACCAGTGGAGTCCCCCAGGATCCATCTTGGAACTTCTGCTAATTGTTATCTACTTCTCTGATATCCAAATCATAAATGAAGATCTCTGGTTAACCAAGTTTGCAGATAACTGTAAACTGGGTGTCATGCGCAAGTTCCCCTCTAACACTCAAGCAGTCCAGCATGAGCCAACATCTGTTAACAACAAGTACACTAAAAATGGACACAAATTAAACACCTCCAGCTTATAATGCAGTGAAAGATTTTGCAACATGGGTGGATGGTTCCCCCTTGTTTGCCACTATGTTGCAATGGAGGTTAAAAAGTGCTTTTAACCTTGCAAAGCGTTATTATAATCAACATTAAACGAAGTCCATACCCCCTTATATTCTGCACTGATTGGGCCTACCATAGAATGCAATGCACCCTTTAGGATGGAGCTCACTAGGCACAAAAAGCAAAGTGGAAAGGACACAGGGGCTCCAAACTAAAAAGATCAATGGCTTAAAAAAAAACTTACAGCCTCCTTATGTGTGATGTAGGCCTTACTTATCAGACCTTAAGGGATCCAACACAACAAGACATCTTATACCTTCATAAATCAAACAGTCCTAAAAATACCAGGACCAAAGACCTAAATCTACTTAAAATAAGCAAAACAAGGTGGAGGGACAGATTTTTCATGCAGCACTTAACCCTTCTCTGGAACAAACTTCCTCTCCAAATTAAAGATCATGTTTAAAGCACAAAACAAACTTCTTTTCAAAAAGTATACTCATGCATCTTCATGTCTATGAACATATTTTTGTATGAAAAGAAAAGGGTTATGCAGTCTTTACAAATATAGTTTAAAAGACTGCTTCTGAATGCAGAAGACAAAATATACTGAGCCATGTTTACATCATGATTAATTACGGACAGGTTATGTCACTCTGAGTTCCAGGTCTAATTTTGCTAGATTAGCATAGGTAGGCAACTGTAAATTAGTAGTATGAAAGCAAAGCTAAAACTTTTACAATGGTGGACATCCACAGACTATGAAGCTAGAAGGAACTCAGTTTTAACTTTAAAGTATAGAGATGCGAAAGCGTTTTGTGAGATTTTTAAAAGGAAGACAATTTGCAGAAAACAAAGGGATAACACAACAGCTATAGATTTAATGTCACTGATTAAAGAGATAAGACAGAAAACTAATATGAGTGAATGGCTTGAAGAGCACTTATCCATTAATTTAGTAAGGAATTGGGAGTACACAAAGGGCAAATTATAAGAAATGTGGAGACTTACGACACTGCAATATTGGAAACAGATGACCCAGGGTAATATTCCCTTAACATAGGGACACTTTATAGACATTATGATTCCTAGAGACATACTTGACCTACCATTGACATCTTTAAGAAAATTCAAATTACACGTTGTCAGGAGATAGAACTGTTCATTATAGATGGCATGGTGGTTTGGCATAATGATTAAGGTCTTAACCTCATAAGCACAAGACACAGGGTTTAATTCTGGCCACAGGTTACTAGCTAGGCTTAAAATAACCCTTCAGAACAGTTAGCCTAATATGAACAAAACCACAGAGGTAAAGTTACTGGCATCTTTCATAAGACATCTTGTAGAATGAAAACAACCAAGGCCAACAAATTTAGAATGCAGTAGAAAAGAGATCTAAGTATATCAAGAATGTGTACAAGTAATGCCATTTGCTACCAGATCTTTAACATTTCAGCCAGACTTGCTAGAATACTTCCCCAGAGCACAGATAAACTCAACTTGTAAGAGATATAAAATTGACAAACTAGGTGATATCTACATCACATTTTGGGAAAGGTCCATACTGGACCTACTAAAATAATGATTTCAAGAAATATGCGAATGACTTTAGTTAGGTAAAACTAATGTTATTGCATCTTGATTTTTGATTAGTACAACTAAAGTAAACACATTTAGCAAATATGAAAGAATCTTCCTAGATCTTATAGTAGCTACAAAAAACTCAACTATCAGAAAATGGAAACAAGTCATCTGTTCCACATGAGATGATGTAGAATTACTAATATCTAGAATACAAAAGCAAGACTTGGCTGCACAGTATTTGAGTATGAGATAGAAGATTACAGCAAAATTGTCTCCTTGTATTTTGAATAGGAGTTCACAGCATCATGCTGATAGTTTTTTTCCAATATTCATAGGTTCATAGATGTGTACTAGGCTAAAGACAATTAAGGCCTTTTTAAGCCTAGCCATGCATCCCAAATCTCTAACAAGTTCTGGTACCCTTAATAAGTTTAAGAAAGTGCTTGGGAGATTAAACATTTACAAGCTGGATCTGAAAGTGCCTGTGTTCATTAGAAACATAGGTGCCAAACCAGGGACGAATTTCCTGTTCCCCATTTAGTTGTCCAAGTTATGCTTGAATTGAGTTAGGGAGGAACTCTGCTTCACATGGAAGGGGAGCCTGTCCCAAAGAAGTAGTCGTCTCTGGGATATATAACCATCTCTCCAGTAAGTCCTACTTATATCACATGCAAGGTTTAGATTCATAGGTAGGTACTAGGCTATCTGCCCAAGGGCATTTATAAGCCTAGCCAGAGTATGTCTGCCCATTGATTAACTGATCCTCTGTCAAGCAGAGACAATGAAGTGATCCCAGGGGTGTATTTTCTGTTACCCATCCACTTGTCAAGGTTTCTCTTGAAGAGTGGTAGTAAGGGGCTCTGCCTAATGTTTGGAATTTTGTTCCAAAGCATGGGGAGTCTCTGTGACAGGAATCTATCCCTCCAGCATGTTCTATTTATTGTTGTGGTGAGGTTTAGCTCACTAGAGCATGTGGCTCGCAGTGACTTGGATTTCTTAAGGTGGAACATGTCCATCAATTCTGAGTTGGACATGGCTTTGTAAGTCAGGCAGAGATCACCTCTGAGTAAGCGATATGCCACTGAGTACAGCCGGAGTTTTTTCAGTTGGGCTGCATAGGACATAGGCCAGCAATCCTCTTGGTGAGGTACTTTTGTGGTCTCTCCAGCTGTTGGAAGTGTCTTGTGAGGTACATCCCAAATGGGTCATTGTACTCTATGATGGGTCTGATGAGCGACGAGTAGAGGGGCACTATAATCTCTATTTCTAGATGCGAACCCTTTAGTAATTAGATGGGCCACATAGAAGGATTTCCTGTCTACTTTGGCAATATGATTGTCAAAGGAGAGATTACTATCTACCTGGGTCCCCAAATCTCTCATTACCTCTTCTGTATTAAGGGGGCTGCCACCTATGTGGTAATTCGTGGGTGTTCTGTTTTTCCCAAATGGGATGACTATGCATTTTTTGGCTTGAGGTCATGACTTTGACACCAGATGTCCGTCTCAGGAAGCACCGACCCTAATGCTTTCCTGGAAGGGCTGACACAGACAAATAACTTATTTCAGAGCCATGGATTAAAACTAAATGCCAGCAAATGCATAATTAGTATCCTTAGAATGGGTAATTCTGGTAGTGTTTGTTTTGTGGATATGAAGGAGGTCCATCAGGGTGGGGTCTGACAGTGCCAAGTGTGCCAGGCATAGATCTCCCCTCAACAGCTCGTAAGAGATAGAATACAGGGATAGGACTTGGAGGTGGTCTGCACAGGATATGCTATTTATGCCCTGTATTATTTTAGTGAAGAACCTCTGTGGACATTCCAATTGTTGGATGCGCCTAGTTAAGTACGTACCAGAGGGGTACTGTACTTAACGATGGGTCTGATGAATGCTGAATACAGTGCACCAATGACCTCCTTGGACCTAGACACCATACTTTTGTTTATATGTTGCACAACACAGAATGATTTTCTTACTACTGTAGACATGTGGCAGTCATAGGATAGATCACCAGGGGTGGCTGACCTCCCTAAGGATACTAATTATGCATTTGCTGGCATTTAGTTTTAATCCATAGCTCTAAAACAAGTTCCAGGAAAGCTTTAGGGTCGGTGGGGGATTCAATGACCATTCCTAATTTGCGATCATCTGCAAATTTAGTCAGCCAGAGGTCCTTGACACTGGTCTTGACTTCAGAGAAGTAAATGCTATAAAGGATCAATACCAGTCCCTGAGGAACTTTGCTTGTAACTGGCCTCTTTGTATAGGCAGACTCCACAATTCTAACTTCCTGGGTCCTGTATGTGAGCCAGTTGGCTATCCACCAAGTGATATAACTAACCTCTTCAGTTTGTCAACAATGTCTGAGCCAGGGTATTGCATCAAATGCCTTGGCCAGGTCAAGGTAGGCAGTGTGAACCATTCTGCTATTACTAATTGCTTTGGTGATCTTCAAAAAGAAGTCCACCAGTTTGAGTAGGCATGATTTTCCCCAACAAAACCAAACTGGGTTGTGCTCAGTGTTGGAAGTTTCCTATGTCATTACTGATCTTTTCCATAATTCCTTCCTTGGTTTTGTATGTGAGACTTGTGGGACTTATGGGTTTGCAGTTGGTCAACCTTTGTGCAAAGGGACGACTGCTGACGTTCTCAATTAGTTGGCATGAGGCTTTGGTTAAACAGTGATTCCAGATGGCCTGATAGTTCATGATTCATGCTATTTTCAAGGCATACTTAGATATTGTCTGGGCCCACCGATGCAGTGTTCTTGGCCTTAGAGAGAAAAGATTGAGGACATGTTACCTAGTAACAGTAAAGGGAGTTATATTTGATGGTATTTCTTTAGGGGAGGCTGAGGGGAAGAGAGGGGTAAAATTAGAGCTGAATTTGTCTGCCAGTAGGTTTGCTATACTTTCTGGATCAGTATAGATGGCTCCATTAACAATGGGCTCTGCAAACAATTGTGTATTGTGTTTGAGGTTACTGACATAGCTAAAGAATTCCTTATGGTTCTCGTTTGCTGGGAGACCAAATTTACCTCAAATATGGCTTTGGTACACAAATTTTCTTCTGAATTGTTTGTTTAGTTTGACGGCAGTGCCCTTATTTGTTTAGTTTGACAGCAGTGCCCTTATCCTGCTGGGTGTTACACCTCCTAATTTTTGCCAAGATTTTCTTCCTTATGTTATAGAGCCTATTAATGTTGTGATTCCAGCAGTGTGGCTCGTTTTTTGAGGTAGTTATATATTTATTCTTGGTGGGTACAGCTCCCTCTATGCAGCTATTGACATACTTGTATGAGGTTTCTGTGAACAGTTCTGCGCAGACAGCAGTATTCTCAGGGTTTGTGGGGGCTTAAAATGTTGCCAGTTTATCACTTAATAATAGGAAATTAGCTTGAGTGTAGATCCTGAACATTCCAAGGTTAGCTGGGGTTACAGGTTTTATTTTCACTTCAAAGAAGATGGTTTTGTGTCTTACCTTATCAGAGAGGATAATATACTAAGGGTGCCCAGCCCTCCCCCATATTAGTGAAGACCAGATACAGTATGTTTGCGTCTCTGGTCAGTATACTGACAGTCTGGTCTAGGAGGTTTGAGTTTACAAAACAGAGGAATCTCTGTGTCTGCACGTTTGGTGTCATATGGGATTCCCATTTAATAGTGGGGTAATTAAAGTCACCCATGAATATGATACTGGGTTGGACGGGTGAGTGTTTCCAGTAAGCTTAAATAAATCTTATGGGTTTCCTGGGTCATAGAGGGGGCCTACAGCTAGCAAGGAAGTGGTATGGGATTTTGCCTATGGTGATCTGGATGACGAGAAGTTCAAGTGCATCATCTCGTCTGACCAGCCTTCAGGTATAGCTATTTTCTGATGTAAATCATGACACCTTCACCTTTAGTCCCTATCTGTGTAGTAGCTGGTCTAAATGTATGGAAGGCATTACTGTCTCAATTGCCGATGTGCTCTCTGCAGTTTGAAACAATGTCTCACTGAATGCACAGACATCAGCATTCTCTAACTTGAGAAGAGCTTGTAGGTAGTGGAGATTCTTGTTTAGACTCCTAGCATTGGGCACTAATCCCTTTAGATTTTTTGGGTTTTGATTTATCTCAGAAGTACTTTGCTTAAATTGATAACATTGAAAAGCCTGAAGGGGAGAGGTGCAGACCATCCCTGGCAAAGCAATGTGGTCTGTTCACCATTTCCTTCCATGCTGACAAACATTGCACCCCCTAAGAGTGACACCAGAAACTAAACCAACTATTAAAGTCAGTCATCTTTTGTTTGCATTGTGGCATCATCCTTGGAGAAGGTAAAATGCTAGTCAATGCAAGGCTCATACAAGCCAGGGAGAAATATTCTGAGAACTCCATGATGTCTCTCTCTCTTCTTCTCTTTTTCTCTCAGTGCCTCCTATGAAAATGGGCTTTTAACCATGTCGGACTTTCCCAATACTTAAATGTCAATCATTCACTCATTCAATAAATACATAAATAAAATAAATAAATAAATATAGTCTAGGGAGGTACGGCTCAGGTCACATGCACCCCCCAAGGGCTTAGAAGTAGAGATTCCATGAGATGAGGTTGGTATGTTTTGATATTGGTGTTGTTTTGAAACAATGCATATGAGGCTGTTGAGGGCATCTAGGAGGTCTTTGGGATTTAGGAAGGTTTTATTTAAATGCTTTGGCATATGTGGGTTTATGTGTCTGCTTTGTACTGTGTGGGATGGGTGCAGCATATGTCTAGTACTGATAAAATGACTGACACTGGGACTGCTTTTATGTGAGAGCTTTGCCTCCAATGACACTGTGTAAATACTTCTCTCATATGCGTTACCAGTTTGTTTCAGAATTAGGTGGTTGTCAGTAAACATGAGGCAGTTTTTATATTTCCACAGCATGCCCATATGCATTAAGCTGGTAATGGAGATACTGGAAAACGTCATTCATGGCAACAGGCCATTTTTTTATTGCTTACACCATTGTGGTGAGAGTATAAAGTAATGTCAGGAGTATCTGGTTTGCAACCCTGGGGGCAGTTCTTGTCACTGCAAAGTAGTTGCCCTGTGTGCAACTAGGTATCGGTGAAATTTCAAGGGTGCTTTTACAGAAAAGATGCCAACTCAAGGTGCCTGCATCTATACAGAGCTCTGTCAAATACTTGAGGGGAAACTACTAAAGTAGACCCTAATAATTTACAGATAAGTACTTGGAGAGATACAAGTTAGAAACCAGATGATCAAGCAGTACTTACTAAAAAGAAAGAATTAGCTCTGCCAAGAATGATGAAACAAGGGGATTAACCTTACTGGCTACTATCTGGCTATCTGGCTACTACTAATGCAGATCTTACCACACCTTCACACTGCTAGGATACAATGCCCCTTTGCTTCTCCTCTCACCAGACAGTAGCACCAATCCCAAGATGAGAAGCAGGTCACACGCTTGATAATCAACAGTACTGTCTCAGATGATGCAGGGGTCTATAGACTTGTTGTAGCCTTTTCCTTGTAGATGCCTTGAACAGCAACTGGACCAATCAGAAATGTCAAGTACAGACACTCACTGCCCAATCAGGGAAAGTCAGGAATCAATCTTTCTCTCCCCAGGAGTAAAGTAAAAGCACAAATTCCAAGCTGGGACCTATGAAGCAGTTACCAGGCTTTTTGGTGATCATTAGCTTTCAGGAAATAATATCCCTATGCACCTTCTGTCACAGAAACACAATCCCAAGATAACTACTGACAGGCAGAATGTGAGCTCTCTAATAATTGGTGGTCTTGGATTAATGTTGCAGATTTTAAGGCTAATATGAAAAACTGGGTTATCATCATAAGCCATGCAGTGTGCACTAAACAGTTAGATATGAAATAAGGGGTAACTTAAGAGATTTAGCTATCTTAAATGGAGCGGCACTAATTTTTAAAAGAGCAAGATGGAATGGAAGGGGTGGGAAACTTAGTATTCTGGTTCTATGGAACAGAGTAGGATGGCCAATAAATTTAAATAACTGAAAGAGTGATTTTACAAAATGATAATTTTGTGCATACTGACAATAGCCAATGAAAGGGGAGAGAGAAGGAAATATGTGGTCAGATTAACATATGGGGAGAGCAACTAGACAGACAGTTGAGTTTAAAAACACAACAGCACCAGGGGGGTTGGAAGGGAATTTTTTAAATTTCTGTGCAACTCACAAGAGATGCATCTCTAGTCTCTTTACAACTTTAAAGACATAGAATACAATTAAAACACAGTGTAAAGAAAGTACACTACAATACACAAAACAGAAGACAATGAAGCAATACACATTACAAGAAAGCAAAAACTAACTAATCTTTCCCCTCATAGCAGTCTATTACACACCCTCTTACTAGTTTCTTAGGTACGAGGGTAGCTGCCATTGTGGGTCATTTTAAGCCTAGCAAATTTCCCTTCCAAAAGTAGGAATCAAATCAAGTACCTTATGTCTGAAGTAAACACCTTAACCATTATATCAACCTCCAAAATTGTCAAACCTCCACATATTCAATTGTTAATATAAAGAATAAGTTTATGGAAAAGGGTTGGGAACTGTTCTTTCTTTCTGGCACTGTAACTTACTGTAAACGCCTGACAGAATTATTGAATGACTATCTGACATACTAAAACTATTGCTCAGATGTACTCCTATATTTTTAGTTATTTATATGACTGTCTGTGACATTTTATCTTTGTAACTGTAAGAGCTGTTCTTTGTAAATAAAGTGGCTGATTGTAAAAAATAAAACTGATAAAACTGTGATGATTCTTTGTCTTCACGTATCATTCCTGTACCGCACTCTACCCCCCCCCCACATGCAAACACTTTTTCTGACAAGCCAGATAAATGATCGTTTAACCATATCAAGTGATTATAAGGATTAATCACCTTCACACAGAAGACTGCCTCCTCACCTTCAGAAAAATTACCACTTGCTGATGAAGTGCACTTGAGATTACTGGCTGTGATCATTATCTGGTCACTTGCTAGCAGCAGCATATGCTGCTCAAAAAATTCATACCCTTACCAATGACAGCAATGTTTTAAATCCAAAAACAAAATCTTGATCAGTGCTGTGGGCAGTATGTACTGTTAATAATGATACAGGTTTATCTGGCATCATGGCAGCATTTTTTTTTATTTTTCAGTTAACCTAAAAAAAATATGGACTCCCAGAAACTACAGTTGTGTACACTTACCATATATGTAAATTTTCGAGAGTATTTACTGTTGCAGTCATCACATTTGGGTTATCTGCTTGCAGTCGGCCTGATTAACAAAGTTTTGGGTCCTGCGCTGGTTGCTGTCCCTTCTTCCATGACGTTAGGTCGTCAGGGGTATAAAACATGCAGCCAACTCCATTACATCAGATTTTCTTGCCCCAGATGTCAGGTGCCCCCCCCCCCCCTAATGGGGAGCAATTAAATCTATAAATATACAAGGTTATACCTCCGACAAAAAACAAATACACCAAAAAGCTTTTGTGCAAAGTAAAGGAGAGTACAGGTACAGCCAAAAGAAGAAAGGGGGCTGGAGGGAGGGTAACCAGGAGTGCAAAAGTGAATACACTCAAACATCTACATTTATGGTAAGTGTACACAACTGTACTATGTTCTTCGTGTTTCACTGTTGCAGTCATCACATTTGGGTAGATTCCCAAAGCTAAGGATGGGAGGAGGAATTTAGATAGCATTAGGACCAGCTATAATGCCCTGCAAGACTGCAGTGGCAAAAGCCAGCTCTGGATTTAGAGAAAATTGGCAGATGGTAATGCTTGGTGAAAGTATGTACAGAACTCCAGGAAGCAGCTTCTAGAATGTCCCTGGCAGGGACGCCCCTGAGAAAGGCTGCAGAGGTAGATGCAGCCCTGGTTGAGTGGGGTCTGATCCCTTGTGGGATAGGTTTTCCATAGTGCTTGTAGAAGAAATGAATGCAATGGCTTATCCATTTGGAAATAGTTTGCTTTGAAGTAGCCTTACCCTCTGCCCCTGCAGAAAATTCCACCAGCAGTTGGTCAGATTTCCTTTGAGATTTAGTCCTGTCCAAGTAGAATCTAAGTTGTCTGTGCACGTCTAAGGAGTGCAATATCCGTTCCAATTTGTTCTGTGGATTAGGAAATAAGGTTGGCAAATGAATGAACTGATTAAGGGCCACACTGGATACCACCTTGGGCATGAAGGAGGGATTGGTCCTAAGGGACACCCTGTCCACATGAAAGATGATGAAAGGCTCCACTGCCATGAGGGCCTGTAATTCAGATACCCTTTTTGCTGAAGTGATTGCTAAAAAAAAAAAAAGCTGTTTTCCAAGAAAGGAATTTTAAGTCTGCAGTGGCAGCTGGCTTGAAAGGATGAAGGGTGGGCTTTTCCAATACAAAGTTAAGGTCCCAGGCTGGAGTTGGAGCTCTCCTGGATGGTCGCAGACTTTTGGACCCTCTGAGGAACTGCTTAAGCAGTGGATGAGAGAAGAGGGGAGGTTTTGTGTTATAATGAGCTGAAATGGTTGAGGCGTGAATTTTGATGAAGGAGAAAGGCAGGCCCTTGTGAAGCATCTCAGTTAAGTATTGTAAAATCTGAGGTAAATTGGGCAGTGCTGTGCACATCCCTTGAGATTGGTTCCAGGCACAGAATCTTTTCCATTTTTCAGCATAAGACTTTCTAGTAATAGGCCTCCTTGTCTCTAAAATGATAACCATCACTTGTTTGCCGAGGGATGGTAAAGGAGAGAGTAGGTAATTAGCCAGGCTGCTAGGTTCAGTGTTTGAAGCTGAGGATGCAGAATCTGGTTCTCCTGCTGAGACAATAGGGTAGGAGTCTGAGGCAGGTCCCATGGGGCCAACAGTGACACACTGCGCAAGAGGGGGTACCAGTGTTCACATGGCCAGTCTGGTGCAATTAAAATCGTCCTTGGTTTATCTTGTTTGATCTTTAGTAGCACTTTGGAGAGCAGAGGCAGAGGAGGAAAGGCATGAACTGACTTTTCCAGCTGAAGGACAGAGCATCCACTTTCCAAGCTTGTTTGTGGGGAGTCCATGTGCAAAATTTGTCCAATTGATACTTCTGGGAGGAGGGAAACAGGTCTATATCTGGCCTCCATTTGTTTGTCAACATGTTGAAAATCCTTGGTTCCAGTTTCCACTCGTGTGGGTCCATGAGGTTTCTGCTTAGTTCGTCTGCCAGTGTATTTACTTTTCCTGGCAGGAATTGAGCTTGTAGATGCACTTGGTAGTTCAGGGCTGTGTTCCACAATGCCATGGTTAGTCTGCAGAGGGGGTAAGAATGTGTAGCCCCCTGCTTGTTTATGCACCACATAATAGTGGTGTTGTCCATCTTTACCATTAATTGGCCTGGAAGAATGTGGTCCTTGAAGGCTGTCAAAGCATTCTGTACAGCTAACATTTCTTTTTAATTGATATGCAGGTGCATTTGACTTGGGTTCCATGTGCAATGAATGCACTTCCCTGCCACGTGAGCCCCCCCCATGCATAACCTGATGCATCTGTTGTTAGGGTTTGGGTGGCAGGGGGTGGTGTGAATGGTAGTCCCTTGTTTTGGTGGCAGGCCTCTGCCCACCAAAGCAACTCTAGGCGTAGGCAAGGTATGATAGGAATCATTGCTTCTAGATCCTGAGAATGTTGGCACCATAGGCTTTTTAGATAACATTGAAGTTTCCTCACATGCAGTCTTGCATATGGAATTAGAAGAATGCAGGAGGCCATGACCCCCAAGGCTTGTAGTATTTGCCTTGCAGATAGTAGGGTTTTTGTGGCCACTTGTTTGAAGTAGGTTGTGTCAAATAAATTTGTTTCTCTGGCGTGAGGAAAGCCATCTGGGAAGTTGTATTCAAGCTTGCTCCCAGGAATATAATTTGTTGACAGGGTACCAGGTATGATTTCTTTTCGTTTATGGTGTACCCCAGACAAGTTAGCACCCTTTGTACAAAGGCCAGATGATTCAAAACTATGTCTTGGCTTTTTGCCTGAATTAAACAATCGTCCAGTTATGGGTATATCTGAATATTTCTTTGCCTGCAAAATGCAATGACTGGGGCTAGGCACTTTGTGAATACCCTGGGTGCAGTAGATAAGCCAAAGGGCAGTGCAGAGAACTGGTAGTGATTACAGCCTGCTTTGAAGCGTAGGTATCTTCTGCAAGATTTACCTAATTGGGATGTGCAGATATGCTTCCTTTAAATCAGGTGTTACCATCCAGGCATCTTTTCCTAGCATAGGAAGCAACTGGTGAAGAGTCAGCATCTTGAATTTTGGAATCACCAAAAAAGTGTTTAGAGTAGACAGGTCCAGAATAGGACGCCATGAATTGTCTTTTCTGGGTACCAGGAAAAGTCTTGAGTAGAAACCTTGTCCTTTTTTCTCTTTTGGTACAGTTTGAATAGCCTTTATGTTTAAAAGAGAGAGTATTTGCTTTTGAGCCTCTGCCCACTGATTTTGGGGTAGATCTGGTCAACCTTTTGGTGTTGGTAATGTGTGGAAGTGAAATCTGTATCCTTGGGACACTATATTTAAAACCCATTTGTCCTTGGTAATGAGTTCCAAGTTTTGGCCTGCAGACTAATCTTTCCCCCTAAAGGAGCATTCAAGTTCAGAGTGCTTGGAAATTTTAAAATCAAGTCATTGAGACAGTTTTCCATAGGGGGAGTCTTACTACTCCCAGATTTGGAAGTGAAAGCCCCCCACTGCTTAGACTTGTGCGTACCCTGAGACTGAAACCCGGGGTTTCTGCTGTGTGTGGGTTTGGATTGAGAAGACCTGGAAGGGGCCGAAAAAGGTCCAATTTTTAGAGGGCCAATGCCTACTAAATCTTGGAGGCTGAACTTGTAAGAAATCTTTTAACATTTTGCGTAGGTTTAGCTTTATCTTCCATCTTTTTAAGAACTACCTCAGCTTTGTTGCCAAACAGACTGTCCTGATTTAAGGGAGCATCCAACAGTTTAGTTTTAACATGATCAGGCAAAGATTGCTCCTTGAGCCAAACATGCCTTCTGAGTACAGACCCAGTGACAAGAGGCCTCTAATGAATCAAACACACATTGCAAAGTATGTTTTCCAACCTGTTCAGCAGAATGCATTAAAGCCTGTAATTCTTTATTTTCAGCACAGTCAGGAATCAATATAATTTTCTGTTTAAGCAATCCAATAATATGTTATATATACTGTGTATCCAGAGACTATTTCACAGGGATCCATGGGCATTAAGACTTTTACTGCCATAAACCCTACCCCCTTCTGATAGAGACTCCAGGGCACTGGATAGATGGGGTAAGAAGGTTTACACTTCTGCAACCTTGGCCATTAGGGTCCTTAAACTGTCAGTTTCATATGTTAAAGTATCAACAACATATTATTGGATTGCTTAAATAGAAAATGATATTCAGGAACCCTGTAATATCTGTCAGGCTTTCTGGGAGCAAGAGGCAACGAATCAGGAGCCAAACTAGATTCTGAAAAGGCATTATCAATAATGTCTAGTACAGGAGGTATAGCTAAAGGCCTATGCTGAGGCAGGAGTAAGAAATCCCTAAGCCTCTTTTTCGAATCAGAAAAATATTGGCTTTCCCAATGGAAATGGTCACTTAGAGTGTGCAAGGTTTCACCAAAAGAAAAATCCTCTGGAGGGGAAGCAGAGGGAATAGAGTCCTCTGCATCAGAATCCTCATAAGTAGATTTGGGTAACTCCAGATCATCAAAATAATCAGAATCCTGGTCAGAAGATTCATAAACTAATTCAGTCCTAGGTCACATAGAAGAGGGTTGTTGGCTTCCCCTGATTAAAGTTATAAGGTCTTCAGCAATTCTTATTTGTTTTTTAGGCATAGAGGCCTGAGCATGTGGCCTGGGCATCAGTTTCCTAGGCATGGTTCGAGGTTTAGTCCTTAAAGAAGAAGGAGGCATCGGTTTAATATGCAAGTCCGTAGGCCTGAATACACCCTCAGAAGCCGGTGCCTGCACAGCGGCTCCAGACCCATCCAAGGTAGAGACATCCGCAAATTCCACAGTTGAAGCATCTCACTGCATACCGGACTCCGAATGGGTCTCAATAGAGGCCTGCGAATCAGAAGTAGCGGGTATCAGGGGCTGCAAAAGCACCAGAGTACTGCTGAATTGGCGACTGGCTTAGGAGAAGTGTCGTCGGCAGCTTTGGACCTAGGTGGCCTGTCTCTGTCTTTATCTTTGCATTTTTTCGGAATGCCGGTAGTCGGATGGCTTACTGACATTTCTGGATAATTGAACCGAGAACTGAAATATCTGGAGGCGAAAATATACAGACGACAGAGAGTGTGTTGATTAAATAAGGCACAAAACTGACAGCAAGGTATGCTGTAGTCAGAGCCTAGGCAAGGAATACAGTACGAATTAAAATCTTTGTGAGGTATTTGCTTTCAACACGAAATGAAATCATTAACTTTTACTGACATCGGTAAAGAGCAAGAAAAAGTTTCCCCAACAGGGTACTTAGCTTTAGTTGAAGACTTCGGTACTGAAACACTAAAACGAAAATTTCAGGAGTTGGCCAACCGGCACTTGCGAATTGCTTCTGCTTCATGCACTGCATGGCAAGAAAGACTGATGTAATGGCGCCGGCTGCATGTTTTATACCCCTGACGACCTGATGTCATGGAAGAAGGGACAGCATCTGATGCAGGACCCAAGACTTTGTTAAACAGGCCGACTGAGGGCTACTGCAAGCAGATAACCCAAATGTGATGACTGCAACAGTGAAACATGAAGAACCTCCAATCTACTCCATAATATCTATTACAAGAAGCTCTAACTGGATTGGTTCTAAGCAGTGCCATCCATTGAATATGGTCAATACAAGTCAGCTTTATGACTCGCGCCAAAAGGCTGTAAACTGTCCTCTTACTAATGTAGGTGCAAGGAGAAGGAGACAAGAAAACTAACAAAAAACATTGTGAATTACTTTCAGGTTCACTTTGCAGCTACTGTAATAATCATAATCATAAACTACAATAATCATATTGACAAAATGTCAGCCTCAAACTATTCAGAATGTTGTAAAGATTTGAAATGAAAATGGTACAGTTGCTGCAAATTAAAAATGCAGGAAAACTGAATAATTTTTGTATTCTTTATTAAAGCAATGTCATGTGGAGCTAAGATAACAAAACACTAAAATTTAAGTGAGTAATAAATGTAAGTAAATAGAAATACCAAGAACAGGCTGTATAACACATCTCTAAGATGGTTATGTGGCTGGCTCACAGGCAGAATTTCTTATACAAGATCATCCAAGACACAGCAGCTTTCCCCACTACTTTCATGTTTACTACAATTTTTTCCTTTAAGCTGCAGTACTTCAAACTTCCACCCAGGTCATTCCACTGATTTGTTCTTGACCATCAAGGTGAGAATCCTAAAGCCCATGTGTTCCTTTAAAGGAGATTATCATCTGTCAAGTACAGTGCAGTTATCTCAAACAAGGTTGGATTTTCCTATTTTAGCCCTATCTTCAAGCAAGGGGTTATTCCTCCAAGCAGCCCTGCATCTCCCATGTGGCAAAAGCAGCTGTTTCCTTGGCTTCCCCCAAGAAAATTGCACTATTCAGTGTGCCCTCTTCCCCAATGTACACAGCCGCCCGCCCACCCACCCACTGAGAGAAGCAACACACCGCATCCTTTCATTCTTCCCTTCTACAGTGTGGCTGCCCCAATTCCGGAGTCACGAATCAAAGTTGACTCACCTGGATCAAAATAAGGACTTCATCCCCGTGCACCTCAGAGCCATACATTTAAAGTAAACTGTCTGAAAGCTCTCCAGTCTCCAGCAATGAATCACAGGGCATATGCCTTTTCCCTATCACCCTTAGTGAGGCAAGTAGACTCGACCCCTTTATTCTTCTCCCACAACAACATCAGGACTACTAAGAGAATCTAGGATGTGTGGGATATAGTCAAAACTCCATCCTTCTACTCCTACTCCATTTAATGGCTTCTATTTAAAGTGTTAACTTTTGCAGGTTGTCGAGTTTGATTTCAAAATTAGACCAAAATGTCAGTTCTAACAAACTTTTGTTTCTAACCCAAGCCTGCGTACTCAAAGAGGATTATTAACATCTCTGAGGCATACCTTTTTCTTTGTCATTTGTACTTTCAATGGGGCTTGTAACTTTAACAGGGGTGG